>NW_027187353.1:2081720-2211257 GCF_028583685.1 Petaurus breviceps papuanus | reverse complement strand
CTCCTCTCCTTCCTCCTCTCATCCTTCTCTCCTCCCTTCTCTCTTTCCTTCTCCCCTTCATCCTCTCTTCCTTCTCTCCTTCATCCTCTCTTCATTCTCTCCTTCCTCCTCTCCTTTCTTTTCTTCTTCCTTCTCCCTTCCTTTTCTCTTTTCTCTTCTCATCCTTCTCTCCTTCCTTTTCTCATTCTTCTCTCTCATGTACTACTCTGTGAGCACATGACCACCTTCATAGTCAGGGCTCTTGCTTGGACAGTCTCCTCATTATTTTTCCTGCCTTCAGTCTCTCACCTCTCTAATCTACCCTCCACCCAGCTACCAAAATCATCTTCAAGCCTAGGCCTGACCATGGTACTCCCCTGCTCAAGAAGCTGCTCTGGTTCCCTGTTGCCTTTAGAATAAATTATAGACTGCTGCTTATCTTGGCATCCAGAGTCTTTTACATTCTGATGTCAGTTTACCCTTGTAGGTTTAAGTCTCATTCTACTGTATCACAACTGATATATTTCTACTCTCATTTCTCACCTTTGAGTTTTTGCATACACTGTTCCACATGCTTGGTGTGTAATCCCCGGCAATTCTGTCTGTCTTCTTTAAGGACCTTGGGCAGGTCACCTAATTGAGATGAACCTCAGTTTCCTTATCTGTAATATGCAGGGAAGATGGTCCCCAAAGTGCCTTCTAGCTTCCAATCTACAGTCTTGGGATCCTTCCTCACTGCCATCTCCTATAATTGGTAGTTTCATTCAAGGCTCATCTCAAGCACCATGTACTATGAGAAATCTTCCCCGAACCCCCAAAGCCATTAATGCTTTCTTCCTCCTCAAATTCCCTTATATTTCCTTATCTGCTTACATGTCATAGCATGTACATTAAAATGTAAACTCCACGGTGTCAGGGGCTTGCTCTTTTTTGTCTCTGTGTTTTTAGTACCTAGCATAGTGCCTTGCATACAGTAAGTGTTTAATAAATGCTTGTTCCCTGACATACAGTAGGCACTTATGAAATGCTCTGGAAATTGAATTCAATTAAATTTAGTCCAAACTCCCAGCTGATGTAGGAATCCCTGAGATTTCAGTGAACATTTTTCTGTTCTCCCTTCGTTGCTTTTTGCTGGAGTCACTAGGTCCCCAGGGAGACTCTGGAGAGCTGCACTCTCAGCTTCTCTCCCTTTCCAAGATGAGGCCCTTGGGATCAAGGCTGGGCTGAGCTAGGCCAGGCTGGAAAGCACTCCTCCCCTTCCTCGTCCCCACTTCCCAGTATTGGCTAGTTGGGAAAAAACAAAATAAATAAAAAGATGACTTGGGGACTGTGTAGTTCCCAGTCCCCTACCCAGGCCCTGCCCTCAGGGAGATTCCATCATAAGGTGGTCTGGCCCTGTTGGGACAACGCAGCATCTCCACCCCCCAAACAACCCTACACTGACAGCTTACAAGTGTACCATGATTAAAACCTTGCCAAATGCTTTTAGACTATCTGATCCTCCTCCAGCGTCTGTAAGGAGAAGCATAGAATGGCAGAGAGGGCTGGGCTTGGAATGGGGGGACCCGAGTTTGGACATGATCATGGGCAAATCCCTTTGTCTATTTTCCAGTCTGTGAAATGGGGATAATAACACACTCGGCACAAGGAAAGTGCTTTGTAAACCTTAAATAGCTCTAAAAACATGAGTCACGACTGTCATTATTCAGGTAGGAAGGTCCTCTATCCCCATTTTATGGGTGAAGCAATTGAGTCCCAGAGGTGTGAAATTCGGTGAATCAGGAGCAGAGCCCACTTATTCCCTGTGTGACTTTGGACAGTTCCTTTCCTCTGGGCCTCTAATGAGAGAGGCCATTGGACTCCCAGATGATCTGATTCTAAATCTGAAATCCTCTGTCTGAAGCCTAGAGGCAGCCAAGGTATAGTGACAAGGGCCCTGGGTTTGGGAGCAGAAGCTCTGAGTGACCTTGGCAAAGTCATGAATGATAGGGTGGTAATATAACTGCATTAAGGCTTGTGAAGTTCTCAGCATATATTCTCATTTGATCCTCAGATATAAAGGAGTTGCTATTATTATCCCCATTTTACAGATGGGGAAACTGAGGCTGAAAGAGATTATCACACAACTAGCTAGTAAGCATCCTGTGGGAGAATTTGAACCCAGGTCTTTGTGACTGAAAGCCCAGAATTATTCTGTCCTGACATCCCACAAGTACCTCTGGTTTTAAATTCTCAGGCCAGGGCTCAGCCGGCCCTTGTTGGCCCCCTTTCCCAGGCCTGAGAGTGTCTTTTCTTCTTGGCCCCTCTCTTTCTGAGCTGGGGGTCTCCACCCTCTCCTGCTGTGTTCAGGTGGTTTTTCAGTTCTATCTCCCTTCTCTCCCATCCCCAGCTCAGAGGCAGAGGAAGGCACCCAGCCCTGAGTCAACGAGGGCCCTAGGTTACATCAGCAGTGTGCAGACGAGTGCAGGGAGAGGGAGCAGTGTCTGTCCCGAGGGGCTGCTGACGGCCCTGGGATGCTTGGGGACTCTCTATTACATGAGTGAGTCCTAACTTGCATCAGCCTTTTGCAAGTTCTTGTCATCAGGAGCAGGAGCAGGGCCGGGTGCCTGCAGCTGCTTCTGTAAGGGGCCGTGCTGATCAGGGCTGTTTCCTCCTGCCTGGGCTGGGCTCTGGCCTGTAGATGGGGACCACAGCCCAGTGCTGAGCAGCTGCCTGGCACCGAGGGACCCAGCCTGAAGATTGCCTGCCCCCTAGGGGAAACTGCTTGCTCCGTCTGGTCCCAGAGGGATGGGAAGGAGCTTACTGGTCCATGGAATTTTTCAGGAAATCCATGTGGCCTCCCTGGTGCGCCCCATAATAGTCCTGCTTTTTATTCATCAGGAAAATATCTGAGAAATCCTTCACATTAATATAATTACCAGAGGCACCACTGGGGACTTGGCTATGCCCCTAACTATTTGTGGGACACTGGGCAAGTTGATTTCCAAATTCTCTGGCTCTCAGTTTCCAATTCTGTAAAATGATGATAGTTCTCAGTCCAGATCTGTGTGGTTGTTCAATTCTTCAGTAACTATATTTCAAGAGAATTCATTTCCTTTGTAAGCCTGTGTGTTTTGTTTCATGTATTTAAAAATGTTATTTTAAATAATTATTATTTTGAATAATAAAGGGTCCATTAGGCTTTCCCAGACAGCCAGAGGGGTCCAGGTTAAGAACCCCCTGGTCTAGGTGGGCCCTGGAGTTCCTTCCTAGCCTTTCTGCTGTGCTCAGATTCTGGAAGCCAATTTCCTTATCTGAGATAAATCAGGTTGATGGGCCTGGCCCAGCCCCGTATCCCGAAAGTTGCTGTCGGGCTCAGCTGAGATAATTGCAATGAAAGGTCTTTGGAAGCTTCTGCACTGTGCTAATGGAAGGTACCATTATCATTACTTCGTTATTGTTGTTATTAGCTGTCTGCATCCTCTGCAAACAGCTGGGCTCGGCTTGGCTGCATCCTGCTAGGTGTGTGGGTTGTGTGCACAGAGGTCCAAAGGGACCTCTCTGTGCTCCTGGTATATGGAAAATGACGATGGGAAAATAGATGATGATGTGACAAGCTGGAGAAATCAATACAGCAGCCCCTTCCCGGAGAGGCCCGCCACCTCCCGGCCCTGAGGAGCCCTGACAAGAATCCTGGCTGCCTCACTTTACCTTAAGTTAAACCTGCGGCTACTCCCGTGTTCTTTGCTCAAGAAAGCGTGTCCCAGCAGGATCCCTCCCTCTCTGCCAAGAGTGGTGACTCTTCCAGGATCGTAGATTTAGGGCAGAAAGTGACCTTGGTGTCCACTTTACAGATGAGGAAACTGAGGCCCAGAGATTCAGTTGTGTCTGACTCTTTTTGATCCTATTTGGGGTTTTCTTGGCTGAGGTATTGGAGTGGTTTGTCATTTCCTTCTCTAGCTCATTTTATAGATGAGAAACTGAGGCAAATAGGGTTAAATGACTTGTCCAGGGTCACACAGTGAGTACCTGAGGCTGGATTTGAACTGACTTTAATAACCTGACCAGATCAAATTCATTCTTGGTTCTTCTCTGCTGCCCAAGATGCTTTCTAAAAGGGCTTCTCCTCAAGGGTCCCTGCCCTTCATAGACAAGACAGAGCAACCTGGCTTGAGACCTGAGTGTGGCAGGGTGCATATGGTGGTGGCCAGTGATCAGAGGGTCAGGGGTCTCCTGAGGGAGATGCAACAATTCAAATGACCAGACAGTTGGTCAGGTAGAACACAAACACTATAAGCAAAGAATTTCCCAGGTTACATATCAATTCTCAAGGGTCCTGGTGATAAAGACTGGCCATGTTTCACATGACATGAAGGTAAACTGAGGCAGGCAACCAGAAGCAGAGTTGAAATAGCTCCATGAGAGGATAGACACAGGGGTGGGGGAGCATCAGCCTCGAGGCCATGTGTGGCCCTTTGATTGAATCCAAACTCTCAGGAAGTCCTTGGTTCAAATTCTTTCTCAGTCACTTACTAGCTGTGTGACCAACATCTTCACTTAACTGTGTTTGCCTCAGTTACCTCAATTGTAAAATGGGGATAATAACAGCACCCACTTCCCAGGATATTTGCTCCAAGAATCTGATTTCTAATTTGATCTCCCTTGGTTATTTCCCCAGAAGCTCCTGGCCATAGCAAATCACTGGGAGTAGGGGTGGGGAGGAAGTTAGTTCTGCTTAACTTAATTAGCACTAAATGAGTCAGATGAGCCAGGACTAGATGAGTTCTTCGTTCTGGAACTCTGTGGTTCTGTATATGTCTAGGCTGGTCCCGTCCAGTTCTAGCACAGGGCAAGTTCAGTGCCTGCAGACCTGCCCTGACCCCTGACTCTGTGCTGGCCTTCTTAAAGACTTTTTCTGCTTTGAATAACAGATACTCTGTTCTGATCAAGTCTGGTTTTTGTCCTCAGTCCCTCAGACAGGCTTTGAATTGACATGATCACCACCGGGGTTCCCTCCCTGCCTACTCCAAAGAATTCTTCTCCCTCCCCACTCCAAAGAATTCTTTTCCCTCCCCTACCCCACTATCATCGTTTCTTCTTTGGTATTTTCCATCCTGTTGGAATCAGTTTGCATATGGAATACATCCATTGCCTTCTTCCAGAGTGCCTGGATTTGAAAGAACTTAACGAAATTCATATAGTCCATTCTGATCTCCCACCTCCAGGCCTTTGTACTGGTTGTTCCCTATGCTTACAGTGCATTCCCCCAAACACAGCCTCTTGGAATCCCTAGCCTCTACCACTGCTCACCTCTTCCATGAGGCCTTTTCTAACCTCCCCCCCTCCCATTGTTAGCTCCCTCCATCTCCTGGGATTTACTTTGCATTGAACTTGTGTATATGTTCCATACTTATTTATCTGTGTGCAAGGCTTGTTGTTACCTTCCCACAGCTAGAAACTCTCTGAGGGCAGAGAATGTTTTGGTTTGTTTTTCTTGTATCGTGGGCACTTTGTGTAGTGCTTTGCACGGGCTAGGCATTTAATTAGTGCCTGCTGAGTGAATGAATGAATGGAAGAAATCTTTCCCCTCTTCCTCCTAGCCCCTCTATAATGAGAACTCTCTCTTCCCCCTTTATCTTGACTTGGAGAATAACAAAACAAACCAACAAAATCAAAACTCCCGTTTTTTAAAGTTTAAAAAGGGCCTTCCTTTCAACCACCCTGGGAGACAGGGAATGCCAGAGTTACTATTCCCATTTTGAAGATAGGAAAATTGAGGTCCAGAGAATCCCACAGTCACCTCCCAGTGACAGGTTTGGAACCCAAGCAGGCCTTTCTTGGTTCCAAATCAAATGTCTGTTCTGGTAGATCCCCACAGCATGCCAATGCATGGGAAATCAGTGAGCCCTCCTGGCCCCTGAGGAACCGAATGGGAAGCTGGTGGGACCATCCCGGGGAGTTGCTGGCAGGGATGTGAGCCCCAATTCAGTCCCCTTTTCTCCTGGGGTGCTGAGGCTGTGGGCTGGTGGGGAGGGCCCAGACCTCACCCTCTCCCTTTTCCAGCTGCCCCCAGGGCTGAGGCTACCTTCATTTTCCAGGCCTCTTTGGGAAAAGCCCCCAAATGGTCCAACCCTGCAGACTGAGTTGGGGAGAGGCCTTTGAGAGCTGAGCCCCCTTGGCTGCCTGTCTTCATTCTTCCCTTTCTGCCTTCTGCTCCCCGCCCCCCCACAACCATTCAGGTCTCCAGAGAAGTTGGGGGCCTCTGCCCTGCCCCTCCCCTTGCTGACTAAGGGGCTGGGGGCTGAATAGGGAGAGGAGGGACAAGAAGAGGTGAGGCCAGGCTGGAGCCTAGTGCTGGGGAGGGGGACAAGGGTAGGAAAAAGCTGGTAAGCTCTTCTTTACTTAGAAGTCAGTCTTTCTTTGGAGTCCAGGATCCTTTATCTAGAGCAGAGGGGCAGAGACCATGTAGTCCAACCCTGGAGTCCTAGAACAGAAATATTTAGTGACCCTGCCTCCAGGCAACAAGATAATCTAAATTATACAGCAGGTGACAATTGGCATTAATAAAAGGGATTTCCTCAAGGAAATGAAGAAATTACAGGTCCAGACTCAAACCTCTTCCTCCCGGTGTATCAGGAACCATGCAAGGCATAAGGACAAAAATGAAAATTCCTTCCCTAAAGGAGCTTGTGTTTTATGGGGAGGGGAGTGATTGGGGGGAGGGGTCAAACATATCAAAATAAAGTCATTTTTTGGTGGGAGGCACTAGTTTTTAAAAAGATCAGGAAATTTCTTATGTTGAAGGTGATCCTTGAATACTGACAGTTGGTCAGCTAAGATTTATGAACTCCTACTGTGTGCTTGGCCTTGTGTTACGTGCTATAAGTATAACAAGAATGGCAAAAACTCTGATCCTGTGTCCTCAAGGAGCTTAGAACCTAATGAAGCAGATAAGAAAAATGGCAAAAAAAAAAAAAAGATACAGATAGAATGCAAGATTATCTTATCTCATATGCCTGGAGCATATTAGGTGCTGTATAAAACTTATTCCCTTCCCTGCTCAACACATTAGCTCATGGACTAACGGATTCCCCTTCTGTAGCTCCATTTCTGCCCCAGTAAAATAGGAAGTTGGGCTCTGATTTCAAAGGTCCCTCCCAGCTCAAACTTTAGCTGTGGGTAGATAAATTGCCATGGCTGGGGTGATGGAAGGAGCATTAGCCGCTTCCCAGTTATTATGGTGGCTGCCTGTCCCCAGGGGGTGCTTCAGAAATACAAGTTCTGATTTGGGGATGATGAGGATGGTGAGGACCTGAGAATTACTGAGGTCTGTTTCCCCTCTTCGCCATAATATCCTTTTGGTCTGGGCTCTTGATGACAAAAGGTTGTGAAATCCCAAGGAAGAATGCTCCAGAAGATTGGGGGTGGGAGAAACTTTGAGAGACCCATACCTCTCCCAGGACAGTGTAGGCACAACGGGGCCCAGAGGCATGGGGATGGCCACATTGAAGTCTCTGGGGTCTTTAGCTGATGGCCGAATGCCAATCAGATGGAAAACTCCTCTCTAGCCTTATCAGTCAGAATTTGGTTAAAGGTTCCATTTTCTGATAACCCTCAGGCACTCCTGTAGTGAGTAGTTCTCTTTCCAAGTCTGCTCCTGCATGCAAACTTTCTTTAAAACCGGTCTATCAGCCAATCAACCAGCATTCATTTAACACTGTGTTAAGTACTGGGCATACAAAAGAAGGCAAAAACAGTCCCTGCCCTCAAGAAGCTTATGTTCTAATGGGACAGACGTGTAAATCACTAAATCTGTACAAGATAATGCACAGTAGATAGAAGGCAATCTTCAAGCAGCAATTCTTAACCTGGCGTTGATGAATGTTAAAAACTTTTTTATGACTGTGTTTCAATATAATGAGTTTCCTTCATAATCCTATGCATTTAAAAACATAACTCTAGGGAGTTGATAGGCTTCATTAGACTGGCAAAGGGGACCGGGGTACAAAAATGGTTAAGAACCCCAGCATTCAAGGGGAAAGTGTTAGCAGCTGGGATGCCTGGGAAAAGCCTCCTCCAAAATGTGCCATTTGAGCCAAATCCTGAAGGAAGCCAGGGATTCTTCAGGCATGAGTGTCTGATGTTTTGGAAAGTGCTTATACACAGACTATCTTATCATCTTGTGAGATTTCTAGGCAGGGCAGCGAGTATTTTGAGCGTTAGCCAGAGGAGGGAACCAAGGACTAGAAGCCAGCTCCACTGAGGCCTGATTTCTGCTGCCCAGGTTATAAGGGACCATATGACCCCTTTGTCTCCACCTTGGTTGAGCTCACCTGCACCCCTCTCCCCCAGCTAGGGCCTTTCCTTTCACATAGGAATCTGGCCAGGAGGGAAGGGCAAATGCTGGCGGTTCTGTTTGTCTCATGTTCTGTCTTTCTGCACCTCGTGTGCACACTTGAGGAAGAAGCCTTGTGTGGCATTACCTAATGCTCTAAGCCAGCCCCTGGCACCGGCTTTGCCAACCTTTAGCTCATCCCTTAATCCTGGAACTTGTGCCAGGCCAGCTGGAATAGGTACAATCTGACTGTGTGTGTGTGTGTGTGTATGTGTGTATGTGCACACGTGCTTGCGTGCACTAGATTGACAAGAGTGTCAACAACCTTCCTATCCTCTGGCCCACCAAGGGTTGGGCCACACACAGGTCCAGCACCACTAGAAGGCAAATTCCTTAAGGACAGGGACCACATATCCATCACTTAGCACTGGATTTGACACACAGTCAGAGCTTAATGTTTGTTGAACTAAATTGGTTTTTTCCTATTTCCTGACCTCTGTACATTAAGTGGAAAGTACTGCTGCCTTGTGGGCAGCTGGTGGTGCAGTGGAGAAAGCACTGGGCTTGGCATCAGGAAGACTCATCCAGCCTCAGACACTCATTAACTGTGTGACCCCGGGCAAGTCACTGAATCCAGTTTGCCTCAGTTTCCTCCTCTGTAAAATGAGTTGGAGAAGGAAATGGCAAATCACTCCAGTGTCTCTGCAAGAAAACCCCAAATGGGGTGGTAGAGAGTCACATATAGCTGGAAAATGACTGAGCCGCACCAAAGCTACTCACATGCTAAGGATACAAGGAAAAACCAAAAAATAAAACAAAGTTCCTCCCTTCAGGATGTTTACAGTCTAGTGGGGGAGACAACGCACAGCTATGTCCCAAAAGGAGACCTGCAGCACAAAGCAGAGGGAAGAAGGACCAGGAAAACTGGTTATTTGCAGAAAGTGGGACATTCGCTAAAACCCTGAGGACGCTAGATGAGAAGGGAGAGGGGTCCAGGCATTGGGGGTGGCTGGAGAGTGAGGAGTCAGGAAGGCCAGGCCTAGTCCTGGGCTCCCCGCTGGTTTGTCCTGTGGCCTCAGACCGATCCTGTGCCTCAGTCTGCCCATGTATGAGGGAAGCCACATGAGAACTGGAGGTTTAATCTGGGGAAAAGAAGATGGCTGTGGGGGAAGGCAAAGGAGTCATCTTCAAGGATTCAGAGGGCTGGCATAGGGAAGGAGGAACAGATTTGCTGTGCTGAAACCCCAGATGGCAAGACTACAACTGAGGGGGAGAAGTGACAGAGAAATGCACTGCGGCTCAGCTTCAGGAAGGATTTTAAACCATTCTGAGCTGGCCCGCAGCAGAGCTGGGGGTGAGCTCCCCATCCCTGCAGGGAGCCAAGCACCCCCTGGATGACTTCTTCCTGGAGATGTTTTAGAGGATGCTTCTGTCCAGGTGTGTGCTCAGCTCCCAGACCTTGGGCACCTTCCCACCCTACGTGTTTTGGAAAAGAAAGGAGCTGGACGCAGGAGAGCTGGCAGCCTCCAGCACTCTGCTTCAGGGGCTTCAAAGGGGAAAGGATTTCTGGGGGACCAATGGGGCAGTTTTCAGTCTCTGCCTTTGTGCACGCTCTCTCTCTCTTTCTCTCTCTTTGTTTCTCTCTCTTCCTTTCTTTCTCTCTTCCTCCCTTTCTCTCTTCCTTTCTGTCTCTATCTCTCTTTGTCTCTCTGTCTCTCTCTTCCTTTCTCTCTCTTCCTCTCTCTCTCTGTCTCTGCTTTTCCTCTCCTCTTCTCCCCCTCCTCTCATCTCTGTCCTCCTTTCTCTTTTCCTCCTCCTTCTCTCTCCTCCCACTGGGTCTTCCTATCTTACTCAGGTTCAAAGTACAGAGGCCACTCACGGGCCCAGTGCCACTACTGATGGCCCAGAAGCTTGAGGCTTGCTTTGCCTCTCCTTGGACAGCCTGGTGGCCCCATTCTAGCATTCTAGAGAAGCACAGGGGGCATTCATACACTCAGCAGGGGTGAGTCTAGACTAAATCTGATCAGGGGGGAGTCCCCCAGTGCATCAGATAAACTGTGGGCCTCTCTCCTTTCTGAACTCTAAACCCCCCACTGACTGAACCAGGGAGGAGGAGCAGGAGACCAGTGACAGGGGGCCCTGTCTGTGGGGGCTGTTCCTGGGAGTGTCGGAGCAGCTTGGGCTTCAGGCTGGAGACCCCCTGCCCAGTGGCCTGGCCTCTGGGGACTCTGTGTGTCTGGTGCAGGGGTGAGGCCCACCACCCCAGTCTGTGGTCCTGTCGACGTTGTCAGCTGCACACACAGAGAGTGACTGAAAACAGGGGACAGCTCCTAACACAGTGTCTAAAGCAGCAGCTCAGGCCGCCTCCCGGGCCTGGCACCGTGACTGACTGCATACCGCTGGCAGCCTTCAATCATGTTTTTAAGAGCTACTGTGACAGCGGAGCTGTCCTCGTCATCAGTGTCACCGCTACCTGGACTACTGTTTTCTTCTGTTCGCTCACAGGGTGAGACGAGGGAAGAGGCAGGCCCCCCGGGCCCCATTGTCCTCTTGATAAAAGGTATTGAGGAGGCAGGGAAAGGGACGCATCAGCTGGGCAAAAAAGACGGTGGGATGTCCCTGCTCCCGCCAGCTGCATTTACCCAGATTTGATAACAGGGTTGGCACAACAAGCCTTTAAAAAGAAAGGAGATGGGAGACTGGGGCGGAGCGGGGGGGACATACTACCTGGTCTGTTTTCAGCTCTGGGTGCATCCAGAGGCGTGTGTTTCCCCTTCCCTGGCTGGGAATACATCTGGGACACCCCCGAGTGAGGACACAGGCCTGGGAACTTCCAGGATAGTGGTGAAGAGGGTAATGAGAAGCAGAGGGGTACGGGAGGAGAGGGCCAGCCTGAGGAGGAATGGGCCTGGATCCCGCTGCTGGCGCTGCCTTGCTGTGTGACGCTGGATGTGTCAGCCCTTCTCCCTAAGCCTCAGTCTCCTCATCTGTAAAAAGAGCTTGAGCCACACTTATGGTCCTGACCTCACAGTGAGATTGTAGAGATAATTGTCTTCAAGCTTGTTCTTCTTCAGTCATTTCAGTCATGACCCCATTTGGGGTTTTCTTGGCAGAGATACTGGAGCAGTTTGTTGTTTCCTTCTCCAGCTCATTTTACAGATGAGGAAACTGAGGCAGAGAGGGTTAAGTGACTTGTCCAGGGTCACAGCTAGGATGTGTCTGAGGCCAGATTTGCATTCAGGTCTTCCTGACTCCAGGCCTGGTAAGCTCTATCCTCTGTGCCATCTAGCTGCTGTATTAAAGCTTAGAATGACCCTAAGACTTGTGGGATACCCTGTAGGTGCAAAGCACTGTTCTACCTATTTCATGTTCTATATAAAGGTGATTCATTATGATTTCTAACTAGCTTTCTCCTGTGCTAAGCACAGTGCCTGGAACACAGTAGGTACTTAATAAATGCTTGTCAACTGGACTGTGGCACATTAAAGTTTACACAGCACTCTCACAGATGCTATTTCAATGAATACTTATAAAATTTCATAAGGGTCCCACATATTATTTAATTATTTTATATATTATTATTATTTGAGGTAGGAAGGCAGGGCAATTGGGGTTAAGTGACTTGCCCAAGGTCACATGGCTAGTAAGTGTGTTAAGTGTCTGAGATCACATTTGAACTCAGGTCCTCCTGACTTCAGGTCTGGTGCTCTGTTCACTGCGCCACCTAGCTGCCACTATAATTATTATTTATTATTATTTTTTCCATATCACAAACAAGAATGCTGATGCTCAGAAAAAAAGCGAATTTCTGAGGGCCACACAGCTATTCCGTGATTGAGTTAGGTCTTCCTAATCTTGGACACTTTGGAAGGCCAAAGTGTTGGGTTCAGGTGAGCTTGGCCCAATTGTATGTCCTTTGTGACACAGTGGGAGGGCCCTGGACTTGGGATCAGGAAGACCTGTGTTCAAATCCAGCTTCAAAGTACTTCCTGGTTGTGTGACTCTGGACAAGTCCCTTCATCTCTGTCTGCTTTGATTTCCTCAACTGTCAAACAGGGACAATAATAGCACCTACCTTCCAGGGTTGTTCTGAGGATCAAATGAGATATTTGCAAAGTGCTTAGGACAGCACATAATCAATGCTTGTCCTATTTAAGCAGTCTAGGCCTGTGATTTCATTGATGTAGGACACTAGTGGCATAGTGGCTAGTGTGTCAGGCCTGGAGGCAGGAAGATCCGAGTTCAAATCCAGCCTCAGACACCTGCTAACTGTGTGGCCCTGGGCAAGTCCCTTAACCCTGTTTGCCTCAGCTTCTTCATCTGCAAAATAGGCTAGAGAAGGAAATGGCCAACCACTCCAGTATCTTTGCCAAGAAAACACCAGATGGGGTCCCAAAGAATCAGACACAAATGAAAATGACTGTACAAAGGGACACTTCAGGTGTGGAGATTCCTTCTACTTCATTCATTCATTCATTTATTCATTGGCTTTTTGGAGGGGAGAGGTAGGGCAGTTGGGGTTAAGTGACTTGCCCAAGGTCACATGGCTAGTTTTTATGTTAAGTGTCTGAGGCTGGATTTGAACTCAGGTCCTCCTGACTCCAGGGCTGGTGCTCTATTCATAGCACCACCAAGCCACCCTGGAAATTCTTTCTACCAATACATATCGCAGACTGTCTGTAACTTCTAGTGCTGGAGGGTGCCCTGGGGCACTGTGTCAGGTGACTGCTCCTCTGTGTCCTAGCCGGGACTTGAATCCAGGTTTCTCTGACTCCCATCTCTCTGCCAGAGCTGCCTCTCATGTTACTAACATATTACTAATTCAGCTGAATTCCCCCGGGATGCCATTTCCATATCCAGAATAATAACTGTCCTCTGTTTACCTCAAGGGCAGAGCAAGGACCAGGGGTAGGCACGGAGGCAGTTCCCTAGGGCACACCACCTCAGAGAGGTGCAGCATGGGACATTTTTTTAGTATTACTTTAAAAATATATAAATATACACATTTCATGTTGGAACACTCTGCTCTCCACAATATGAAGATAATTCAATTCAGTTCAGCACTTATTAAACACCAACTGTATATAAGGTTGTGCTAGGTTCTGCTGGTCTGAAGATTTTTTTAAAAATCACTCTTTTTAAGAAACTTACAGTCCAGTCAAAGGGCTCTGGCTCTGTCATAGTGATATGACGCTTACTGGAAAATGACAAAAGCAAAGGGACAAACCCAGACAGAGATCTCTTAGGATTTCTACCATCGGGTCACAGATTTAGAGCGGGAAGGGACCACCCCCTCAATTTCCAGATGAGGAAGCTGAAACACAGTGTAAGTGACTTCCCTAGAGACACCCAGCTGGTAAGGGTCTGAGGCAGGGACTTCCTGGTGCTAAGTCCCCCCTAGAGATCTCCACCAGCTGAGCATATCAGTTATCTTCGACCAACCACCAAGCATTCAGTAAGTACCAACTTAGTGCTGGGGATACAAACTGCCCCCCCCCCAAACCAGTCTCTGCCCACAGGGAGTTCACAGAGGAGACAATATACAAATAACTATGTGCAAACAAGATATATGCAAGATAGATTAGAAATAAGCAGCAAAAGGAAGGGATTAAGGGGGCTCAGGAAAGGCTTCTTGCAGATGATAAGGTTTGGTTTGGTTTGGTTGTTTTGGGAGGCAACCAGGGTTAAGTGACTTGCCTAGGGTCACACAGCTAGTAAGTGTATGAGGCTGGATTTGAACTCAGGTCCTCTTGACTCTAGGGCTGGTACCCTATCCAATGTGCCACCTAACTGTCTTGATGGTAAAGTTTTAGCTGGGATTTGAAGGAAGGAAGCCAAGGAGAATGAGGGATGGAGCTGAGGAGGAATGAAGGAACAGCCCAGGGTGGGCTGATGGAATGTCTTGTTCGAGAAACACCAAGAGGGAATAAATGATAGTGAATTATGTGAAATGAAGCGGGAAACATACATTGAGACTAGATCTCAGCACACTTAAAATGAAGAATTTTGGACTTTGTCTCTGAGGCGGGTAGAAGCTGCAGAGGTTTTTGGAACTGGGCAGGGACACAGTCGGATTGGAGCCATGCAAGATTATTTTGACAGCTGGAGAGGGTGAAGAATGGAGGCAGGGAGGCCAATTAGGAGGCTGTTGCGAAAGTGCAGGTGAGAGGCAATGAGGGCCTGAACCAGGGAGGTGGCCCTGGGAATGGAAAGAAGTGGGTGGATGTGAGAGGAAAGATCAGCATGGCTTGGCAGCTGATTGGGCCTGGGGGAGTGAGAGAGGACAGAGGCAAAGATGACAAAGAGGTTTCAAGCCTGGGAGACTGGGAGGATGGGGGGCATCAACAGAAAGAGAAGAGGTTCAGGGGCAGTTTGGCACCTGTGGAGGGGGCAGTCAGGTAGGGGCATCCCCACAGAGCTGAAGATAGAAAGGAGTGCTCTAGGGACCCATCAGGATCAGGAATGGAGATTTACACCTTGTCTTGGAGGATGACCATTCAAGCTGGGGGCCAAGGAAGGAAGTAGACAGAGGGAGAAGGAAAGAACCCTGAAGACAGACCCTCATGTAATGCACTGTAGGGTTGAGCCAGACAATGGTGCCTGGAACTCTTCAGAAGCAGATAAAAGGCCCCTGGTAACAGCTCATTGACTGGACAACAGTGGGAAAGAATTGAGTTTGGAGCCAGATGGGTTAGCTGGCTCTTTACCTTACTGCCTTGTGACTTTGGACAAGTCACTTTACCTGGAGGGGCTCAGTTTCCTTGCCTGTAAAATGAAGGGATTGTATTAGGCGATCCCATGGCCCAATCTATTCTAAAATCTGTGATCTGATGGAGGACTTTCTTTTGGTGGACGCTGCCCTCCTTCTCCCCACCAACTCTGGGTGATATCCTCAGGTTGGGGTACAGGTCCCAGCCTGGACTGATGAAAGTTCACACACAAGGGATGTCAGGGAGGAGAGCGTGGGACCATGTTGAAGGTCAAAGGACAGCAGAGGGAGGGATGGCTGACCGCCCAGGCTTAGAGCTGGAAGGTTTGGGACAGAGGTTATCTTGCTGACACCTTCAATTTACCTGTGAGGAAACAGGCCTGAAGATGTGACATATAAACCTGGAGTTCAGACCCTGTCCATCGACCCCAAAGCCAGCGTTTTTCCATCGCAGAATCAGAGGTAAACATGACCTGTGTTCACACCCTCCTCTTAGTACTTACTAGGTCTCTGGCCTTGGGCAAGTTACTTCTCCAAGCCTCAGGTTCACCTCCAGCCACCACAAAATGGGGGGAATAACGTTTGGGACTCATTGCATAGACTTGTGCCAAGGAGCAAATAATAAAGGCCGGACAAAGAACTCTGCAGGCTCTACAGCCGAGATAAATGTGAATTATTCTTGACTTACAGTGGAAACAATGTGGTTAACCACTCGTGACCTAGTCAAAAATACAAAGGAAGAATCCATAGGCAGGTTTTATGTGGAGAAAGGATGGGGCAAATCAAGAAAGATCTGGTTTTGAATCTCATCCCATACACTTACCAGCTCTATGACCTTGGGCAAGTCATTTCTTCTGGACTTCAGTGTCCTCATCTGTAAAATGAGGGAGTTGGCTGTGAGGACCTGTAAGGCCCCCTCCAGCCTTAAATCTATGACACTGTGACATCCAGGGAGAGGGGTGGGGGATGTGTGTGCACACACATGTGTGAGCATACATGTACACATGTGCGTGTGCACATTTTGGGGGGTGGCAAGGTGCAAGATGGAAAGGATGCAGGTCTCTGACTAGGGCAAGCCCGATGATGAGATCCTGAAGGACAAATTCATGGGCACAGGGAGATATCATCTCAGCTGGATATGCCTTATCTCCGCCGCCTGTGAGACATGTAATTCTACAATAGCAAACAGCATATCAGTAATTTGCACAGGTTGAGGGAGTTGGGGGACTCCAGCTCTGAAGCCTGACTTTGGCCCTGTGGTTTTCCTAGTGACCTTCCAAAGTCCTCAGGGGTGCCATTGGAAGACGCGCATTTCTTTGTCCTTCCCCTGTCTGCTGGATCAGAGATAACTTTCTCCGATGCTGAGTCCTCCAGCCCAGGCTGGTCCTGGGGATGTCAGTTGGTGCTTGGGTGCCAACGATGGGGTCACAGGTGATTCGCCAAGGCATGCCAGCTGGCTGGCCTGCCATAGCTCCCTCTCCCTTCCCACACTTCCAACATCCCCCTTCTGATGCATGTGTTTGCTCATCCAGCTCTGCCCTCCAGATGCCAAGGGGAAGTGGCAGGGGAGGGGGCATGGAGAACCTTGGCACAGCACTTGGTCTGGATGGAGGCTTCTGGGGAAGGTCTGTGAGTCAGGAATGGGGTCGGGCCTCAGAATCAGGAGATGTGGGTTTTCCCAGGCCCCACTCCTGGCCATGTCATCATTTAGTCATGACACTATGAGTGAATTCCTGCTTGTCACTGTGCCTTTATGGGGTTCAGATCAGGGCCCCTTGGCCTTTTCTTATCATGAACCCCTTTGGCAAACTGGTGAGGCCTGCAGACTCTATGTCAGAACGACATTTTAAAATAATGAAAGAAAATGCTAAATTTCAGTTAAATGTTAGTGAAAATAAAAATAGATTTTTTTCCCCATCTAAATTCATGGACTCCCAGTATTATGATAGCAGCTAGCATTTGTATAGCACTTTAAAATTTTTATTTGATTTAATCCTCACAACCCTGTTATTATCATGCCCATTTTATAGATGGGGAAACTGAGGCAAACAGGGTGAAGTGATTTGCCCAGGGTCACAAGCTAGTAAATGTCTGAGGTGGGATTTGAACTCAGGTCTTCCCGACTCCAGGCCCAGTGCTTTATCTACCGTGCCACCACGCTGCCCTTGAAATTTGTCTGTAGGCCACAGGTGTCTGGGGATACTTAGAACCCCAGAACTCAATGGATTGTTGACTGACTAACCTTCTGTCTCCCACCACATCTGGTCCCTTTGTGGCCTTCTTTGGGAGAGGAGATGCTCAGAGTGCCTGACTGCTTTCTGATTCCAAACTGTCCCTGTTTGTTCTTCCTGGGGGGGCGGGTAATGGATACAGTGGCTAGGATTGGGGCCTTCTGGTGTGGGTGGGGAGCCGGTCAGGACTGGGATTTGGGGAGTGGAGAGCCCAGTGACCATGATGGCAATGGGACCTCTGCCTACCCTACCCCTTAAACCTCCTCCAGCCCCAGTAGTCTGGACAGCCCAACCAGGTACACCTCCAGGCTTGCCCCCTCCTTCCTTTGTCCTCTGCCTGCTTCATCTTGGTTTCTAAAGACAAAGCAGAAGAAGAATGTGTGCAGAGAGTCTTAGACTTTGGATTAGGAGCCCTGGGTTCAGATCCTGGCTTAGTCACTTACTGTCCACGTGATTGTGGCCAAATTACTTTACCTATCACAGTCTCATTGTCTTCATCAGTAAAATGGGGATAATAGGGTCATCTTGACAAGGTTGTTGGGGCAGACCCATCAATTTGGTGTGAGAAGGGACTTTAGGGTAGGCCACCTCATCCAGCCTCCTCAGTTAACAGATGAGGAAACTGCAGTGACTCACCCAGGGTCATCGGGGTACTAAGTGCCCACCAGGATCCAAATCCGGGACTCTTTCCCGTATGCTGTCTTTCCCAGTGGAGTGGAGTGGAAAGAACACTAGAGTCAGGCAAAGCCTGGATTCCAATCCTGCCTTTAGAACTTAGCTCTCTGACCCTGGGGCCTGTGAGAGTGGGCATGTTTCATCCCTCAAGGGGCCATGTCAGGGCTAGCTGTTATTACTTCTGCATTCCTCACAGTCCCCAGTGAGGCAAGGCAGGATGCAGAACTGTGGGCAAGGCCGTGCGTGGTCAGCCTGACTTGGGATGCAGTGGGAATGAAGTGTGTGAGCCTGGGCTTTTATTTACTCACCTGTGAAAGGCAGCTAGTTGTCTCAGTGCTTAGAGTGCTGGGCCTGGAGTCAGGAAGACCTGAATTCAGATCTGCCCTCAGATGCTTAGAGCTGTGTGACCCTGGATGAGTCACTTAATCTTTGTCAAGAAAACTCCATGTTTTCTGGTGTGCTGTGGTCTATAGGGTCATGACACAGCCAAATGATTCCATAAGACAAGAAGACCTCTTGGGTCCCTTAGAGCTCTGGCATCCTGGGACCACCTTGCTCTTTGAGCGAGGACCTCCTTTGGTCGGTCCCCTCCCCCTTTTCCAACTCTTTCAGGATCTGTCAAGTGAAGAGGTGAGGTAAGATTATTTACCCGTTCTGCATACCTGGCTGCTGGGACCCATATCTTGGGGAGTCTGGCTGACCCTGTGGCAGAGGGCAGCAAGGGTGGTGACTGGGGCAGAGGGGTATGGGAAAATGGCTTCATGCTTCCAGGCCCCACCAGCCCCCCATTCGTCATTAGGGGCAGCCATTGTGACGTTCTCTGAGGGGAGCCAGGCCAGGGCCCTTCTGTCCCCTCCAGACGCTGGGAGCTGGGGCCAGATGGAAAAAAGCCTTTTTGTCTGGGGTGGGGGGGTCTTTCAGTGTGGGGTTTGTGTGTTTTTTAAACATCATAACAAATGGGTTTTGCTCCCCTCCACCCTCCCCACATCCCACTGCGAGCATTAGCTAAGCAGAGAGAATGGAAGAGATTTTCCATGCAGTGGGTGGTCAAGTCTGGCTGGAATTAGCTAGTGTTCAGGGGGCAGAGACGGTGTGTGAAAGGCCGCTGTGATTGCCTGTGATGAATGCGCCCAGCGTGGTGTGTTTCTCTCTCCCCACCTCCCGTCTGCCTGCCTCCCATTCTCCCTGCCTGAAGCCCCTCACTCCCTGCTGGCACCGACTTGAGTGACCTGCCTTGGCGACGGTCTCACAACTGCATCCAGCTGCGGACACTGTTTCTGCGGCTTTCGGTCACCCCTCCCTCCTTGTGCCATCACAGATTCACAGATTTGGAACTGAAAGGTACCATTTAGTCTAACCCCATCAGGAAACTGAGGCCCAGATAGGGTAACTTAGATGGACCATAAGTGGCAGCTCCAGGCTCCTCTCCCTTCAAACCCAAGGCTTTTCCCACTGCCCTCGACTCTTTGTCTTCCTGTCCCACCACTGCCTTAGGAGAAGTCTCTCTATGAGCCATTGTGGGGTCACAGCCTAGTCTCGGTTGGCCCCACAGGCCTGCCCCTTGAGCCACAGCTGTTTGATTCATAGGATTTAGGCATAGAAAAGACCTCTGAGGTCATCGAGTCCCACCCGACTCTCTCATTTGGCAGATACGACACCAAGGCACAGAGATTTAAAGTGACTGGTCTTGTGGTTATTCGGCCAATAAGTGTCTGAGTTGGGATTGATGACGCTGGGTTCAGGTCTCTGTCCCCCCATTCCAGTGTGTTGTACGGCACTCCCCTGGATTGTACTGAAGCTTCTATCCTGCTGCCTTGTAGAATGCGGAGTGCATTTGGGGAGAGAGCCACAGGCTTCCATCGGTTAGCTCCATTAGAGAAAAGTGAGGCTTATCTGTGGCTGGTAACCCAGGGGATTCCATCTCGGCCGCTCCTGCTCCTTCCCCAAAGGCTGGTCTCTGGCGTTGTTCTCAGAAGGGCCCCTGAGTACCCCTGGGCCCTTGCAGAGGCAGCAAGGGTCTTGTAGAAAGGACATTGGAACAGGAGTTATGATAGCTGGGGTCTGGTCCTTCCTGGACCACCAGGTTCTCTGTGTGACTTTGGACAAGGCAGTCTCCTTCTCTGACCCAGCTAGGATGTCTGAGGAGATAGAAGAATCCTAAATTTCAAGCTGGGAGGGCATTTAGAGGTCATCTCTAGTAACCCCCTCAATTGTGCAGAGAAGAAAACTGAGGCCCAGAGAGTTTGTGATTTTCCCACTTCTAAATGCCTTTAGCGCAGCCCCTGGTGCATCATAGGCACTCACTGTACTTTTTGGATTTCTCAAACTCGGGCAGATGGTAAATGGTAGATGCAGGTCCTCCAACTCCAGATCCAGCCTCGGAAAAATCTAAGTTACCTAGGAGCAGGGACGATCCCCCTTCCATGGTTGTATTCCCAGCACCTGATACAATACTGTGTATTTAATATAAATGCTTGTTGTTTCCTTGAGTAAGGTCCCTTCCTATTCCAAGCCTGTAGAATTTTTGACTCTATGAATTTAAGAACCATCTGCTCCTTTCCCTGTCTCCTTGGGAAGGGTCCAAAGCCAGGTTCATAGCCCTGGAACCCTGCTGCTGTTCCCACAGTATCCTGGGGTCTGATGGCATTACTGCAGCTCATGTACCTGGGAATGGACCGTCTAGTGGTGCGATTATGGGAAATCCATACTGCTTCAGAAATATGGGCTTAGGCAGAATGTTCCCATTACACTATAAAGCCAGAACTATCCTCCTTATTTCCCTCTTCCTGGGGGTGAGAGCTGTCTCCCTCTTGCATAACAGTATTCATAATTTCATAGTTTAATACATTTAGAACTGGAAGAAAGATCATAGATTACCTAGTTAAACCTTCTCAATTTTATTTTTTATTTATGTGTTTTAAAATTAAATTTCATCTTTTCCTGATTGTCAAGCATTTCTTTTTTTCTCCTTTCCCTCCTTCCTCCCCCACCTCCATCCTACTGGGGTGGGAAGGGAAGGAAAAGCAAAACACCCCTGTGACAAATAAGAATGCAGTCAAACAAAACAAATTCCCATATTGGCCACGTTCAAAAATGTGTGTATCATATTCTGTATTCTGACTCTTCAGAATTTCTTTGGCAGGAGATGGGTGGCCTTTTCCTTCATTGGCCCCTCCAGAATCATGGCTAATCATTGCATTGATCTCAATTCTTAAGTCTTTGAAAGGTGCTTGTTTTTATAAAGTTATTATAGCATAAATTATTCTCCTGGTTCTGCTTAATTCATTCTGCATCAGTTCATACAAGTCTTCCCAGGTTTCTTTGAAATCACCTCTTTCATCAGTGCAATAATGACCCCCTTTACATTCCATTTTCATTCCTAAACCTAATTTATTTAGCCTTTGACCAAGTGATGGGCAAACGCTGCCCTTTCCTTAGGGTCCAATTCTTCACCATTACAAAAAAAGGAACAGAAAAACATTTGTACCTATAGGACCCTTTTTTTCTTTTTCTTGAATCTCCTAGGGGTCTAGGTCTAGTCAAGGTATCAGTACATTGAAGGACATGCAAGGTTTAGTCAACACTGTGTCTGTTTCCTTGGAGCCCCTCTGCATTTATCGTTTTCCTTTTTTTTTTTTGGTCAACTTTGCCAATGTGATAAGTATGAGGTGGAACATCGTGGTTGCTTTAATTTGCATTTCTCAAATTATTAGCTATTTGGAGAATTTTTAATATAGCTGTAGATAACTGGATTTCTTCTCTTGAGAACTGCTGTTCAGATGTTGACCACTTATTTGTCAGCTGGCAAATTGTTCTTATAATTATAAATTTAGAATCAGCTCCTTATGTAGATTGAAAACGAGACTTTAAATCCCTTAATTACACAGGTGAAGAAAGAGAGGCCAGAAAGGGCTTTCCTGATTATGAAGCAAGGGGCAGAAGTGAGATTCGAATCCAGGGCCCTTCTCTGCTATATCCTGTGGGCTAATGGCATTCTCAGATGAATGGGCAGTCACAGCTTCTAAAACACTGTGCCCCTCCAGCCCTTTTGGATCTCCAGTGAATCTAAGAACATAGGAAATACCCTGCCCACAGCCCATGCAGTTTAGGTTCTAATCCAACTTAGATGCATGCTGGCTGTGTGATCCTGGGCAAGTACTTAATCTTTCTGAGCCTCAGTTTCCTCATCTGTCAAAGGGGACAGTAATAGCACCTGCCTCCCAGACCTGTGAGGATCAAGTGAGATAATATAGGTAATGTACTTGTAAAACCTGAAATGCCGTATAAATGTAAGCTATTATATTTGTATTTCACAAAGGCACCTAGGGGCCTGTTTTGGCATAAAATAGACTGGCCTCCCTGCTGTGAGCTTCAGAAGTTGAGAAAACAACTACCATCAATTAATAGCTGATTATGAATCTGCTGCCCTAGAATATAGTAAAAGTAGTAGTAGTAGTAGTAGTAGTAGTAGTAGTAGTAGTAGTAGTAGTAGTAGTAGTAGTAGTAGTAGTAATAGTAGTAGTAGTAGTAATACTTATGACGACTTAAAACTTTCTTGAATTGTATGGCCCCAACTTTCTTGGGTCAACAACTCTGTAAGTAAATTTCATACTTATGTGTAGTATATAATATATGCACATAGTATATATGTGTGTGTATATATACACTATATGCATATAGTATTTGTATATACATATAGTATATACTATATGTATATAGTATATATAATATTTATAGTAAAAATCCTATTATTTATCCTGAAACTACTGCTTTCAGGGTCCTATTTCTGGAGTCCTAGATGTCATAAATAAGTCAGGTTACTATCTTTTCTCCCAGTGGAAGGAAACCCCTTTTCCTGTCCAATTGGGGAACCAGCCATCTGGTTTAACCCTTAGAAAAGATAATCTCTCTCTCTCTCTCTCTCTCTCTCTCTCTCTCTCTCTCTCTCTCTCTCTCTCTCCCCCTCTCTGTCTCTCTCTCCTTCTCTCTCTCTTTTCTTTATATAGAATAACCTACATATCTCACTATCTCACTCTCTGTCTGGTTTAATCCTCAGAAAGGAGAATTTTCTATATAATATGCATTTATGTAACCATATATATATGTGTGTGTGTATATATATATATATATATATATATATATATATATATATATATATCCTTTTGTTGGATAGAAAATAAACTGACAGGCTTCCCTTTCTTTCCTTCTAAATCTCACTCCCTATTCTGGGGACTTGGGAGTCCCCAGTCAAAGGAATCTCCAGATCCTTTGATTCAATTGAAGAAAAGATACATTGACTAGTCCAGGGACTCACAGCTGGGAAGTAGCAAAACCATGATTAAGACTCCAGCTTCCTGCCGCCTAGGCCAGTATTGTTTAGAGCACCCGGAGTGAGCTCCCCAATAACAGGTCAGGCCTGTTTCTCGCTGACCCTAGAGCCGAGGGCTGTAGAGTAGGGTGTAACCCTCACCCTTCTGCCCTCGAGCCAGCATGGCAGGGAGCCTGCTAGCAGCAAGCGTCACTTCTTCCTTCCTCTCTAAGATCCACCCGTGCTCAGTGTTGATGTTAGAGAGGAGATAGCCCTGGCAGAACAGGAATGGGGAGCCCACTATACCATCTGAGTATACAGCTCTTCACAAGACCCATGGCAACGATAGGTGCACTCCATTCTAAGTAACTCACAAAGTTTCGATTAATAATAATAGCAAACACATGTCATCTTAAAGTGCTGTTATTATCCCTATTTTACAGATGAGGAAACTGAGGTTTAGGGGCCAAGTGAGCGGCCCAGAGTCACACTACTAGCTAGTATCTGAGATAAGGGAACATGCATTGATTGAGTGCCTGCTGTGGGCCAGGCTCTGGGCTAAGCACATTACAAATATTATCTCATTTGAGACGCAACAACCCTGGGGGGTGCTATTATTATTCCTATTTTTTTAGCTGAGGAAATTGAAGCAAAGGTGATGTGACTTGCCCAGGGTCACACAACTGTGTTTGAACTATGATCGCCCTAACTCCAGGCCCAGGGCTGCTTCAGCCACTGTGCCATGGAACCAGGACACACTAAGGGCTTCTTGACTCCAAGTCTGGAGTCATTGCACCAATCCATCGTGCTGAATGACTAATTCTATGCCACAGACCAAGGGTGGGAAACCTGCGGCCTTGAGGCTACAGATAAATTGAGTCTGGCTGCTCACTTGGCAGAAAGACTTTTTTTTCGATTGGCCAAAGAATTCCCCATAGGGTTCCTTTCGTCTTCAACTACCCCACTGTATTTCAAATAGGATTTGATTTACAAAACTTCTATTTACCCATAACTTTTCAAGAACACATCTATTGTGTAAAGGGAGGGAACTTCCTTTCTATTGATGGCCACTGACCCATGGACAAAACACAGCAAGGTTCAGATGCAAGCAGAGACAGTGCCTCACCAGCTTGCTATCAGCTTTGTTGTTGTTTTTTCAGAAAAAGGAAAGTGAAAAGGATCAGGATTTTTAAATTAAGAAGGGGCAACATGCTTCTGTTCTAGGGAATAAATAGTGCATTAAAAGAGGGAGACGTGCCCTAAACACGCACATCTCCTCATAGAGGGAGCTGGGAAGGTCACACAGTGACCATAGGCAAGTCATGACCTCTCAGAATCTCAGTTTCCTCATCTCTAAAATGGGAATAATATTTATAGATGTCTTACCTCACAGCATTGTTCTGAGGGAAATGATTTGTAAACACCAAAGTACTGTCTAAATAAATTATATAGGTCATGCCTCAAGGTCATGCCGGATGAGGTTTGGTAGAAGGAACTGGAGATGGAGAAGAGATGGGTGGAGGGGGAGGGATGGGAACCTGAGAGCCGCCTTCTAGCACTTGAAGGACAGTTTTGTGGAGGAGGGATTAAATTAATTCTGCTTGGTTCAAGTAGGATCAATGGGTGAAAATTGTAAAGACAAATCTTTTAAGCTTTTACAGTTGACCAAAAGTGATCCCAGGCTGCCTAGAGAGGTAGAGAACTCTCCCTCATTAGAGGTCTCCAGGCTAAGGATAGAGAAGCAATTGTTGGGAATCTTATAGAGGAGATCCTTGCTCAGGTGGGTCACATGCCTCTGAGATCCCTTCCAACCCATAAGATTCTGTGATTTCCTTGGGTCCATCCTCCATTTTCCTTCCCACCTCCCCCTTCCTCCTCTCTTCCATCCCCCCAGCCACATATGAGCATTGTCTTGTATGCCCCAATCCCTTGGCATTAAAATAATCCAGTAGTCCTACTATGTACACAGCATGGCAGCACAATGGGTAGAGAACCAGCCTTGGAATCAGGAAGGCATGAGGCCAAATCTCATGTCAGGCTCTTACTAGCACTGTGACCCTGGACAAATCACTCATAAAATGGGGGTGATAGTAGCATGTACCTCCTAGGGATATAGTAAGTCTCAAATGAAATACTATCTATAATATAATATCTATCTCTATGAATAATATGTCTCTCTCCATAAATGCTGGCTCTTATTAATATCATGTCTTCTTCCTTTGGGTGTCTTGGGGCACTAGGGGAACCAGGGTGGCAGCAGGTCACATTATCTCATTGTTGGAAGGGACCTGAGGGGCCATTTGGTCCAGCCCATATCTGACCAAGAATTCCTGTCTTTGACATCCCAGACAAGGGGTCATCCAGTCTTTGCTTGAAAGGCCTCCAGTGAGGAGCCATTTACCACTGCCCGAATCAGCCCACTATGGTCTTGGAGAGCTCCCAATTCTAGGAAGCAGCAGTTTGTGATCAGAGACTGAGTGTTTGGTGGTTGTATGTTTTTTCATCTCTAGCACCTGGGACAGCACCTTACATCTAGTGGGTGCCTAATAAGTGCTGGTGGCGTTGAATTGAAGGAAGTTTTTTCAGAAGGAAGTGACTTTGGAATCTCTAGAAGATATTCCTGTCTGTTTGTGGTCTGCCTACATTCCAAAACACTGAATTTTGGGGTAGGGGAAGGAGGGCAGTCTCCTCATTTGGGCCCCCAGCGGCTCCTTCTCTTTAAATGACTCCTTTGGTCAGCTCTTTCTATTGGAATTTTTCATTGGGGCCTGCTGGGTTCTGTGCCCATCACAAGCTTGTCCTGGCTATCTAGTGTGGCTCACTCGGGGTCATTGGTGTGGGTGGATATGTCTGTGTGATACACGCTCTCTCTTTGTCTGCCTCTTCCCCCACCCCCTTTTCTCCCTCTCCCTTCCCTTTTGACCCTAACAGGGCAGCATGTTTTCCAGAGGAGGGAACATGTGGGTTCAACAGTTATTCCGTACAGCAGACCACATCTTCCCAGGAACACAATTGACTGAGAGACTCCTGCTGTGTGTATTGTTTGTTGATTATCGGAAAGGTTTGACTCCATAGAACCAAGGGCAAGTCTTAAAATTTTCTCTCCCCACAAGGTGTCTGCTATGAATATGTTAAGATTATACAAGAGCCCATGACAGATACAACTTCTGAGATAACTTTGTTTCCTGAACCTCTGAGTACATCAAGCAAGGCATGGAAGGGGGAAGTGTGCTGAGAAAGGAATTCCCCAGACTATCTCTCCTTTGCAGTCCCTTTTCCACACCCCTGGCAAATTAATACTCCCAAAGCAAAGTTCTAGTCACATCACTATCCTGTTCAACAGCCTTCAATGGCTCCCTATCACCTTAAGGATTTAATGCAGGTGCCTCAGCCTGACCTTTCTGACTCTAGCCACATTTCTGGCCTTTTTTCTTACTATCTTTCTTCACACACTCTGGCCTCCTAGCTCTTGTCTGAAATCTGTGCCTTTGCAGAGACATCCCACTCCCCTCTGTCTCAGGGGATCCCTCAGTTCCTCCAGGTACTGTATTTGGAGCATGTGGGATACTCTCCCTGGTAGAATGCCCTCTTTGAGGGCAGAGACAGTCTTTACATAGGAGTGTTTAACAGATAGATTTTTTAAAATGAATTGAATTTAAAAGACTTTCCCTAGGTAGCTAGGTAGAGGGCAGCTAGGTGGTGCCATAGGGCATAGAGTGCCCAGCCAGGAGTAAGGAAGACTCATCTTCCTGAGTTCAAATCCAGCCTCAGAAGCTTGCTAGCCATAGGATCCTGGGCAAGTCACTTAACTCTGTTTACCTGTTTCCTCATCTGTCAAATGAACTGGAGAAAGAAATGGCAAAGTATTCAAGTCTCTTTACCAAGAAAACCCTAAATGCAGTGACAAAGAGAAAGACATGACTAAAAAAAATAACTGAACAGAAAGACATCTAGGTGGTATAGTGGATTGACAGAGTACTGTACTTGGAGATAGGGAGACCCGAGTTCAAATCATGTCTCACATGCTTACTAGCTGTGTGACTTTGGGGAAGTTGCTTAACCTCCCTGGGCCTCATTTTCCTCATCTGTAATATGGGAATTATTACAGCATCTGCCCAATAGGATTGTTGTGGGAATCAAGTTAAATATTATATGTAAAAGACTGTGTAAATCTTAAAGAGATTTATAGACAATATGTTATTATTATTATTAAATAGTGAGATTCTCTCTTTGTGAGTGGTATTGTGTTAATTCTGCAGGAAATCTTCAACCTCTTAAAAGAGATTGACCTAACAATCCACACAGGAAAAGCCAAGTGGATGAAAAATGCACATTGTCCAGATTCTGAGATGCAGTTATTCTATCAGTAACCACACCCTTGGATAAACAATGGAGGTGGATAGTGGTCCCAGAAATGAATAGGAAGAAGATGGAAGGCTATATTAAGTTTGGGAAATTTCCCTGTCTTCAATGATCCTGATCTGCCCTCTGACACAAAATTCCACCATTCAAACACCAACGTACTACTGATTCTAGGTGGCTGCAAATCATGGAATACCATGGTCTCAGAGGGAAAACAACAGCTGATTTCAGGTGACCTAATGGGCAATGGAAAGCTGCATGGTCGATATATAGATATAGGCTATAAATTTTTTTCCAATGATAACATGTAGGCAAGAAGTAACATGAAAGATATCATCATGGCCATATATGTTTGGAAAAGGAAGTGGTTCCATTTTGTGTCAAAAGATAACAGTGGAAAACTGGGTGATGTGCTGGCTAGAACACCAGCCCTAGAGTAAGAGAGTTCAAATCTGACCTTAGATACTTCTTAGCTATGTGACCCTGCGTAAGTCACTTAACTTCTGTTTGCTTCATATTCCTCATCTATAAAATGAGGGAATAATAGCACCCACCTCTCAGGCTTGTTATGAGTATCAGACAAGATAATAATTATAAAGCAGTTAGCACAGTGCTTGGCACATAGTTGGCACTATGGAAATATTAGCTAGTAGTAGTAGTAAGAGTAGGAGTGGTGGTGGTGGTGGTGGTGGTGGTAGTAGTAGTAGTAGTAGCAGCAGCAGCAGCAGCAGTAGTAGTAGTATCACTAAATATTAAAAGAAGTAGGTATTGGGCAGGTCCTCCTTGAAAGATCAATGTAATAATATGGACAAGAATTGAGAAGATAAGGCATGGATAGTTACAGTTCTAGAACAAGAAAGGACCTCGTTTTAGATGAGGCAGTTGAAGCCAATAGAAGTTGAATGTCTTACCCAAGTTCACAGGGCTAAAAAGTTGTGAAGGGTAGGATTTGAACCCAAGTCTTTGGACCCTAGACCCCCAAGCTGTCTCCAAGATTGAGGCTAGAATGGATGGGGGCTCCACATCTATGATATCATGAATCTCTCAAAATATGAAGCCTGCGTTCATTTAACTGTGTAATAGACACTCCTCCCTATTCTGGATGGAGAATTTGATATTTATAAAAATGTTCAAGCTGAGAAGGAACTTAAAATTCACCTAGTGTAACCCTCTTATCTAGTCCTTATTAAATCCTAGAATTTAAAACTGGAAGGATCTTAAAGACCATGTTTTGCAGATGAGGAAACTGAGGCTCAGAGAGGGGAATTATAAGAGTCACAGGTTAGTGGCAGAGCCAGGATCTGACCTCAGGCCAGGCTTCTGGTGGGCATGCTTTTTCTTCCAAAGGGCATCTTTTACTCTCATCCATCAAGGGACTCAGGTAGATGCAGGTGAGTGTGTAGGGGTCAGGTCTAGGATGGGGAGGCAACAGTAATTGAGCGATAGAGGGGAAGAAAAGAATTCAAGCCTTGAAACTATAGCAAAGAGGAAGTCCCCAGCTGCAGGCCCACCACACCACAGAGGCCAGGTAATCTCTCTTTAAGGATTTATAATCTTTAGAAGATTCTCCTGAGCCTGTCTGAGAGGAGCTTGGAGATTATTTGGTGGAGAGGGAGGGAGGGTGGCTGGATGGGGGGAGAAGGAGGCTGCCAGACATAGGAGCTTGCCTGGGCTAATGGATTTCTAGTGTGCATGTTCTTCAGTTTGGGGCCAGCTTTCTGAGTGAGCCCCCCAGTAAGGTTGTAAAAATGGCCATAAAGATGAGCACACCCCACAAAGTGCCCAGACCACTATTACTGGAGGGTAGGTGTGGGGACAGCTGGAGAAGAGAGAAAGGGAGGGAGCTGAGACAAGAAATAGGGTTTGGGGCTTGGTGGGAGCTGAGTTTTGGGTCTCAGATCTGAGGTGACCAGGGATGGAGGAGGGGATTCAAGGGGGTTCCTTTGTTGCCCAGATGCCCACTTGGCACTTCCAAGTTGCCCTTGGGCTTTGTCTGCTGTCCCAGCTCAAGGACTCCCTAGTTCCATGGCCTTCTGCCTTTTAGAGACTCCCCAAAATTGGTGCTGGGAGGCTGTCCTCCAACATCAAAGCCCAGCTTTGTCCCACTCTAGTCTAACAATAAAGTCTCTGGTATGGCTGCCTTGCTCAGCTTTCTCCTGATATGGACAAGGACATCTGACTTCTGGCCTTGGCCTTCACTGGTTGATGTGGTGGAAAGAGTGCTAACTTTGGAGCCAGAGGGTCAAGGTTCAAATCCCTCCTCTGCCACTTGCTACCTATGTGACCCCCTGGGGCTCAGTTTCCTTATTTGTAAAACAAGGGGCTTAGCTTGCATGACCGCTGGATCATCCCAACTCCAAAATCTCTATCCTTCTGACTTTAGGTAACTGTCAAATGGCTAACCTAAAACATTCCTGGGGCCAGGGGCACCTGGGTTGATGTAAGGGAGCCCTGGGTATGGGGAGATGCAGTGCTCATCTTTTAGAACCCTCTTGTGGGCCTTTTGGGAGAGGGGGGTTAGGAGCCAATATGGGAAAGCTGGGAGGTCAGGACTGTACTATGCAACATTCCCCTCCCTGCAGCAGCTCTCCAAACAGATTGATAGAGTGTAAGAGCTGCAAGGGACTCTGGGAGCAGGTGAGGGGAAGTGACTCGTCAGGGGTCACCCGGCTGGCTAAGGACAAAGCTGGGACACCAGCCCAGCTCTCCTTCAGTGGCCCTTTTGTTGTAGCCAGTCTGCCTCCCATAAATATTTCCTTCCTTGGAGACCTTGCTATAGTGGAAATAACCATTTGAAGACCAGGAACATCCCTGCCCCCCTCCCGTCCTGTTCTAAATCCATGATCCTTCTGACCTCAGCCCAGCAGTAAAACATATCCATCTCAGAGTGCTGCTCTCCCAATGCATTGGCGCTCTTGTGGTCTGGGTAGGAGGACCTTTACTGACTTGTTTTTCAACCTCTGAAGCACTCAAAATAAATCAGATTCATCCCAAGTTCTCATCACAACTTCTGTTAAGATAGTACCTGGCCTCAAGGAAAGGATTGACGGTCAATCAATAAGTATTTGTTAAACCCCTACTATGTTCTGGCAGTATATGCTTCTGGGATTGGGGAACAGAAGGTGCAGTGAGCTTCCTAATGACATCCTTCCAGATCCTGAAAGTGTTTTCTAAATCACACCCAAGGAAGAGGATGTCTTCTCTCCAGCATGGGCATTTGATTGGACTTTATATCTTGTGAACTTGGTAATCTGTGTGTGGCATATGGAATTGCTTTTTAATTAACATTGATATTGGATTCAGTCAGCCAGTCAATCATCAGACATTTGTTAAGCACCTACTATGGATTAGGTGCTGTCCTAGAAGCTGGGGACACCAATATGAAAGTAAGAGAGTCCCTGTCCTCAGGGAAGGTGGTTGTCAGTGAATCAACAATCATTTAGTAAGTGCCTACTATGTCCCAAGCACTGTGCTGGGCCCTAGGAATCCAGAGACAAAATAAAGAGTCCCTGTTCTCAAGGAGTTTACATTCTATTGGGGAAGACAACATGGACGTGTCTAAGTTTAGGGAAAATCAATAAAAAATCAATACAGTCTATTGGGAGGGGATTAGGAAAGGTTTTATGTAGAAGAGTGGTGTCAGATTCAAACAGAAATGATCCCTATGGGTCCCATATTGACTCACAAAACCACAAATTAATATTATCTATGTTGTATTGCATTTTTATTTATTTTGTTAAACAATTCTCAATTATATCTTAATCTGGTTCAGACCTGACTCCTTTGAGGACAGCTTGTGGCTGAGCTTGACATCTCTGATGCAAAAAGTGGTGGATGAACTGAGTTTCAAAGGGAGTGAGGGATTGGGCAAGGTAGAGAAGAGGAAGGAGGGCATTGTAGCCATGGGGGATGAGCAGTGCTGAGACAGGGCTCTGCAGACTTCATCAGACTACCAAAGGCATCCGTTATACAAAGAAGTTAGGAACTCTTGTCTTCAAGGCCACTGGAGTTTATTGAGAAAGGGAGTGATTCAGTCTGACTTACGCTTAAAGAAAATGACTTTGGTGGCTGTGTGGAAGAAAGCTTAGAGTAGGGAGAGCCCAGGAAGGAGAATGAGTAGTGGCTACTGTCAAAGTCCAGACAAGAGGTTGAAGTCCTAGTCTAAGGTGACAGCTGTGTGATAATGTGAAGGAGGAGCATCCCAAAGATCCCGGTATTCTGTGCAGCAGAAGGTTCAAAAAAGGATGAGGACTGAGAAACAGCCATCAGATTTGGGGATTTAAGAGATCGCTGATAGCTTTGAAAGAGCAGCTCCAAGTGAGTGATGGGATGGGAAAACATTGCAGAAAGCTGAGAAGTGAGGGGAAGAAGTGGAGGCAGTAAGTGTAGACCGCACCTTGACTACGCCCAGGTCCTAGAGGCTTCATTGTCAGAGGATGTGTTCTGATTGCACTTCCTTTCCTGAGAGGCCATGATGGGTGGGTATCTTTCACTTACAGGTGAGGTGGCTTTTGTTGCTGGTCCTTTGACATTCAAGTGAAGTGGATTTAAGTGAGGAAGGTCAATGAGGATAGAAATAGGGAAGTTTGTCTAGTACTTTCTAGAAGAGTCATGGGAGCTGTCAGGGCAGATTTCATATCCCAATTTCACGTCCATTCTCCTCCCAACAGACAAGAACTATCTATTGTCTCTCTTACCAAACTTGGAAGCTCTATCCAGGCCACTACTATCCATCCTGATTCAAGGCATCTCCAATGGCTTCAAGTTCAGCCTCACCACTTTTCTATAGCCCTTCCTACTGTATCCAACTCTGTCCTCTGCCTCTGAGGCTCAAGGGATTAAAAAAAGAATTTCTAGGGGTCATCTAGTGCATACACCTGTCTCCAAGCAAATGACAGACTCTGGATTAGCAGCCTGAGGCATGTGGATCCAGAAATGTCTAGCACCTTGTCTACCTGTCCCCTGTGAAGGCCAAGTGTGCCCCATGGCTACAATTCCCAGTATAATTGCAAGGGTGCTGAGAAAATTACAAGGAGGAGAGGTCTGGACCTGGTTCAGGGAGGAGAAAGAGGACTGACCCCCAGCTTAATTCATTGTTTCCAAAAGAACAGCTAATGGGTTATGACAAACCTCCTGCTGTCTTCTCTCCCTGCCGACTTAGAACGGAAATGGAAAGTCAATTTTCCTAAATGGATTTTAAACGAGTGACCTCGCCTAGCTGGTTTTCCCCCCTCTTTTCCCTTCCCTTTTTATTCCTGAGCCTGCTGCTCAATCAAGGTCTTTCTCCCATTCTGGGATTCTTTCTCCCTTTCCTGTTTCCTTTTCTGCCTCTCCCCTCGTGGGACTAGTGATTTCAGAGGGGGCTGGAAGTCTTTGTCATGAGGCTTTCTTTGGTAGGGACTCTGGGAAAGAGATGGCATTGGGTAACCAGAAAGAGCCTCTAACAATTTGGTTTATTTCTTGTGGACTCAGTCTCCCTATCTGTAAGATGGAGATGGAAGTGGGATAAGATGAGATGACCTCTAAGTCTCCTTCTAGTTCTGACAGTCTATGATTATGATGGTCTAGTGAGACATCATGGCACCATGGAAAAAAGCGTTGGATTAATGGTCAGAGAATGAGTATTGATCCCTTCCAGTTATAAATCTAGGATTCTAGGATTTGGGGGAGCTACCTAGAAGACTTTAGAGACTCCATATGGTTGGGAAAGGAATTTCTGAGGTCATCTGGTTCATCTCTCATATTACTTATAAAATGGCTCCCAGCTGGTGGTGCTGGGTCCTGGGGTCAGTGCTGAGAAGCCCTTTCATTTCTCTGAACCTGGGATCACTGGGACTAATAGTGATGTTTGTTCTATCTGTGATAAATGGATGGATGGATGAATGAATAACCTTTTGTTAATCACTAACTAGGTGAAAGGCAAACTCATGCTAAGCTCTGGAGACACAAATGCAAAAGTGTGGCAGTTCCTACCATCAAAGAGCTTATATTCTGATGGAGAGATACAAAACAAGTAGAGGATTTGTTGCCTGAGAAGGGTTATATTTTAGTCTGGGAAGTCACAGGCATGGGGAATAGAACAAGAGCAAGTCAAGTGACTAACCCTTTTCAGAAGCAGCAGTGGTGCAGATCTGATTTCAGTTGGAAGATAAAGACGTGGAAGGGTATAGGGAAGGAAGGCCAAGAAGGTCAGAAAATGGTCCAATAAAAGAGAATAGCTGGACCTGTGACCAGCCTATTATGAGAGACAGCTCCTCCAAGGTATGGTTTCTGGAGCTCTTAAAAAAGAGTGTGATAGCCTGTGTAGAGGTTCAGAAAATGGCCAGAGAAAGAACCCTGGGTGCAGTTCTGATTGATAGTGGAAGATGAGTGAGGCTGATTGGGTAGTTTCAGGTTTAACTACAACCTGAAACTACTGAAGTTAGGTCCAAAGATTTCAGAAGCTGAAATTCCCAGAGAAAAACTCAATGTCTACTTTCTCTAATGGCCTTTGGGGAGAACCTATATGCTGGGGTAGAGGGCCACTGGAAGGGACTAAAGGAGGTAGCCTAGCCTCAGTGGCCTGGTGACAAGACATGGCAGCCAGATCACTTGGTATCCACTTTGGTAGCCTTTGGGGATTAGGAGATGTAAGTGTTAAAGAATTGCCTTTGGCTTCCAGGGGCATAGTGAGGGTGGTGTTAATATAGAAAGAAGCATGAACAGGCAACACTCCCACCCCCAGTGTCCCCAAAGTCCCTAACACATCCTTTCAGTTTCCTTCAGCCTGGTTGCCTTGATCTGAGTGGAGTGTGATGGCAAGAAGGAAGAGAGGCAGCTAAGGGCAGCTGTGCCTGGTGGGCTCAGTATGCCCTACTTTGAGCCCTGCTCTTCAGCCCCATGCTGGCTTTGGTGCCCTGGCATATTGCCTGCTATAAATTGGAAAGCAGATCAGAGCTGGGAGGGAATTAATGCTTAGAGTAGAGAGAGAAGTCAGGGAGAAGGTGGGGTGAGGTTTGGGGATGAAGCATTAGACATGCTGGGGATCTTCTCAACTCTGCTATTTTTCATCTCAACTCATTGTGAGCTTGTGTGAGCTGTAAACTTTTCTGGGCTTTAGTTCTCCATCTGTAAATGGATACAAAGTATTATTAAATTTCTGGGTCATCTCTTCCTTTACCTTCTTCCTTCCAGTGATGCTGTGGGATCATATGTGGAAGGGCAGTGGATTGGCAATGGCTTGGGTTTGGGAGATGCTGGTGAGAAATTTACTTGTCCAGCTAAATTCACAGTTCCTTCTCCTTGTCTTCTGTCTACAGGTGTTGAGTATGGTGAAGTCCTGCCAGATTCCTTCCCATCTGCCCCTGCTGAGCCCCTGCCCCACTTCCTGCAGGAACCCCAGGATGCCTACATTGTGAAGAACAAGCCCGTGGAGCTGCTGTGCCGGGCCAACCCCGCCACCCAAATCTACTTCAAGTGCAATGGCGAGTGGGTCAACCAGAATGACCACCTCACCAAGGAGAGCCTGGATGAGGTCACTGGTGAGGGACTTCACCTTTCCCTCTCTTGTCTCATCCCATTCCTTTTCCTACCCGTGGTAATCATTGTACTCTATCTTTATTCTGAAGGAGATCCAGAGCATCTAAAGAAATCACCCCAAGTCAGAAGGGGCCAAAATAACATCCCCCCTTGACATAAGCAGTTTCTTTTATAGGGTGAGACCCTTGCATGGTGCCACACCTGTGCCAGGTGATGTCCAATGGATTGGATCACAGAATCAAAAAGATCTTTGAACAATAGACCACATTAAAAAAGATGAAATTTAGTAGGAATTCATTCACATAGCTTCCAACATTTGGGTTCAAGATACCATTTGCGAAAGTCCAGAATGGGGGAAGTGGGGACCAAACAGCAATTCATATGAGAAAGACCTGGATGCTTTCATAGATTGCCTGGTCAACATGTCAACAGTGGGACATGGTAGCTGAAAGAGATACACAGCGGTAGAATGTATGCTTCTTGAGGACATTGAGGGTCTCATTTTTTGTCTTTGTATCACCTGCCACATCTGAGTATTTAATCAGTACTTGTTGATTGGCTAATTGAGTGAAAGTACCCAGAGATGATGGTCCTGCTATCTCTGCCTTATCTATATCTGGAATGTTGTTGTTGTTGCTGTTGTGGGTACCATATTTTATGATTGATATCATCAGTAGCATATATGACCAGAAGAGGAGGTGAGCCAAGTAGTAGAAAGAACTTGGGATAATAAAAGCTCATACTTTGGGTGCTTGAAGGCTTGCCAATGATCCACACAACAATGCTATGAAATGCTCTTATCATCACCACCCCCATTTTACAGTGCCTACAATCCCTAGTAGCCTGAGAGGCCCCTTCCATCTCTCATCTCTTCTGTTGGGTAGTCATCTTGCTGCTCTGTGGAAGGATTTGGGGCAGCCATCGGAAGGTGATTACAGAGAGGCAGAAGCAAGAGGGCTCACCCGGGCATCAGAAGCTCCGGTCTCGATATCTGTCCTGGTTCTTGTTCTCATGGGCATCATTCCCCCTCATCTGTCAAATGGCATCAGACTCAGTGCTCTCTCAGCTCCCTTCCGGCTCTAAATGCTTTGATTTGATGACTCATTTCAGCTCCAATGTTTGCTCATTAACTGTGGTGGCATGTTAGTTCCCCTCTCTGAATTTAATTCTTAATCTCCCTTAATTCTAGTGACTACTCTGTGTTGATTCTCTCTCCTTTATCCCTGATGCAGCTTCTTTGTATATAGTTGTTTGCGTGTTATCTCTCATACTAGATTGTAAGCTCCTTGAAGTCAGGACCTTGTCTTTTACCTTTCCTTGTATTGCCAGGACTTAGCACAGTGCCTGGCATACAGTAGGTGCTTAATAAATGTTTGTCAATCAACTGACTGGCAGAACTAGATTAGAAAATGAGGATGGTTGGAATGGCTAATTTTTCAGATCATCCCCTGGACTGAACCCTAGAGACCACTTCTATTTTGCCATTTCCCATTGCAAGTTTCCATTTGAGGTCTCCATGCCAGTGTGGTAGCATAGGAAAAAAAGTGCTGTATTTGTATCAATTGACTTAGACTCGAATCTTGCCTGTGCACACTTGGGCAAGTAACTTTATCTCTCTATCCCTTCATCTTTAAAATGGGGAGCAAGGGTGGACTAAGATAATGGCTAAGCATTCTTCCAGTTGTATGTCCATGAGCATGCGATCGTCTGATCCATAAAAGGAAGTAACAGGGTTCTGCCTCCAGGGAGACAGGGGAGACAGACCAGCCCCTGGGGCTCTCATTAGAGGGAGGTCTTTGAGATTCACAGAGGAGGCTCTGGATGGGAATGCTGAGCTTTATTATTCACAGTCTAATATGTCTGGGATGTGTCCCCCTGTCTGAGTGACTCACAAGCTGGCTGCTCATTAGATCCCCTTCACCCCCTTAAGATAAGGAGGCATCAGAGGAAGGGCTTCCACAATGGAGCTCAAGCCAGACTAGTAAGCCCATAGGTTCCTTATCCCAGCTAAGCCTCTCCTGGGGCCCCTGGCATCACCCCAGGTCAGCTGCCTTCCCAGAAACACACAACAAGGGTGTTATAGAGTGGATTCTTGCTCAGGTACACATGGAGTTCTATGGGCCTCTGAGCTTCTTCCCAGCTCTGAGTATCAAATCTCTGACACAAAACTAGGAACATTTGTGAGAAGTCTCAGAGAGGCAGAGTTCAAGCAGAGCTTGATAAGAAAGCTGTTCAGACATTTCAAGTTGTCCCAAAAAGTGTAATGGGCTTTTTCTGGAGGTAGTGAGTTCCCTGTCCCTGTAGCTTCTCAGTTATCAGGGGTGTTGGAGAAGGCATTCCTGCTCAGGTGTGGCCCTCTCCTCCCCTCCTCTCTTCCCTCTTTTGCCCTCTCCCTCTCTCCTTCCTTTTCTCTGTGTTCTCTCTTCTATTCTTTCTTCTGATCTTTCTCCCTCTTTCCCTCCTCCCCACTCTCCTCCCACGACTCTGTTTCTCTTTCTTCCTCCTGACAGCTCCATATTTTACAGGTCATTAGGACAGAGATGCATCCTGGCCCCTATGCACGGCTGGTGGGGCTTGGTAATGCTGTGATTATTAGTAATACCAACACTGCCCCTGTCGCTCCTAGCTACTACAACAACAACAAGAAGCCTTATGGTGTCCTGGAAATTGGGACACAGCTGTCCTCATTAGCATGGGAATAATAGGTACTGGCCCTGCCCCCCACGCCCACACCAACTGGGCAGGGTGAAGCACCTGCCCTCACTTCTTGGCATCTCAGCCTATAAGCCTCAAGCCCCTTGCCAGAATCTCAGGAGATACCTCAATGTCTCACTGAGTATTGACAGCTGTGGGTCCCTTAGGCTATACTGGTGGTTCTGGGCCCCTCCCAGAAACTCACACCAGGATCCATGGGAGAAGAGTAGGAAGCAGAGAACCCTAGGCCAGAATCACCCCCTCTAAAGATGGGTTTAACATCCCAATTGCTGAATACAGCTTAGATCATTGTCCAGATCAGTAGACCCCAAGCCTTGGAGAAGCTGTAACCTTAAACTGGGAAATGGGATACCTAGTTGCTACTACTTTCTTCCTGTATGGTCTTAGACAAGACACTCCCTGGCATGGTACACAGTGGAAAAATCATTGAGTGTGGAGTCAGAAGACCTTGGTTCAAATCTCTTCTCAGCCATGCATTAGTTGTGTGACCTTGGGCAAGTCATTTCCCCTCTCTAGTCCTTAGTCTCTACATCTGTGAAAAGATAGACTAGGTGTTCTCTACTATCCCCTTCCAGTCCTGTGATTGAATGAGATGATATACACCAAGCACTTTGCAGACTTGATATTTTTATTTATCATTATGCCCCTCTTTTCCCACCTTCCTCAGTGGGATCTCCCAATATGGCAGCCCTCTTCAACCTTGGGAGGGCCACCCCTTTGATGGGCAATAATGGCATAATAATTTCAACAAGTACTTGTTGGACACCTCCTGTATGCCTGTGGGGGAGACCAGGAAAAGACGAATTACTGCCCTCAAGGTGCTCACTCTCTAGTTTGGGGGACAACATTCACTCACAGTCTGAATAACCCCAGACTGTATCTAATCAATCAGTGGTAAGAAGGAGAGCACTATGGGGGTTGAGAGAAGGGAGTTGATTAATGGGGACAAGAATAGTCAGGGAAGGCTGCATGGAATGAGCAGGATAAGGAAAATGGTCTTCAGGAGCTCCCCCCTCCCCCCAGCCAAATAACAGAAGCCCAGAACTGGAAGGTCCTAGCTAGGGAGTGCCAGCAGTGCCTTCGCTTGCAGACCACCAGTATCAGAAACTCACTACCTGCCCAGGAAGCCGTTCCCCTTTTGGACAGCTCCCATTGTTAAGAGGCTTTTCCCCGCTCTTAAGCTTAAACCTGCTTCCTTGGAGTTTGCACCCATCATGACTAGTTCTGTGCTCTGGGGCCAGGCTGAGTCAGCTTAATCTCTCTTCTCCTTGATGATCCTTCAGATACCTGAAAACAGCTATCATGTTCTTCCCCAAGTCTTTGGCTCTCCAGGTCCCATCCAACATGGCTTTTCATTTCCTCCCCATTTTGATTACTCTCCTTTAGACATGTTGCAGCTTGCCAGTGTCCTTGATGGGACGTTAGGTGGTGGAAGAGGAGATGCCAGGCTTTAGTCCCACCTGCCTTTATTTCTCTCCCTTTGCTATACTCCCTTCCCCACCCCAGTCCTTGGAGCCTGGGGAAGATTAACTCATGAATAGAGTGCAGAGGACCGAAGGCTGGGGAAGGCTAGTGATTGGCATTCAGTGGGCTGGCCAAGTCATTTATCCAAGGAGGATCAGGGGCCTCTGAGCCGATCAGCTACAACCAAAGACAGGGAGCTTAGAATTCTTAAAGAGACTTAGGATGCTGCCTCCAAAGCCAGGGCCCCTGGCCCCAGCTCCAGCCCTGGTCACACTAACTCCTAGCTCAGCCCCAGAAAGAGGCTTAGATTGCCTGGCTTCTTATCAAAGAGTTGGTGGGAGGAAGGGTGCTGCACAGACAGTGGGAGAGACTCAGTGACCTGGACATGTTTTACCTAGAAGAGAATTGGAGGGACATTACTGCATATGTATTCCAGCCCCCCCTCCCATGTATTAAGGGCTTTTATCCATAGCAAGGAGTGGATTTGGTTCAGTGAAACTGAGAACCCAGAATCTGAGGTCAGCAGACTTGGGTTTGAAACTTGGCTCACTCCCAGTACCATCTTGGGAAAATAATTTCTCCTTTTAGGGCCTTAGCTTCCTATTCTGTGAAATGGTCAAGTTGGACTAGCTGAAGGACTATGTACCTTCTAGCCCTAAATCAAAGGCTCCCAGATTGAACTGGATGGGGAATGCAAGTCATCAGCTGGGAACCATCAATTTCAAGCTGGAAAGGGTCCTTGGAGTTCACCTAGTTCATCCAGAACTCACAAGTTCTCAAACTTCTAAGTCTCAGGATTCTGTTAGGCTCTTAAAAATTATTGCAGACTCCCTCCCCCCCGCCAAAGCAATTTTGTTTATATGCATCATATCTATTCGTAATTAGACATTAAAGCATCTTAGTATTAATATGAAAATAGTTTTGACATCCTAGATCCCCTGAAGGGGTCTCAGAGATGCCCTGAAAGGGTCCTGGGGACCACTGGGGGTCTTAGAGCATACTTTGAAAACTGCTGATTTTGTCCAACCTCCTTATCTTTACAAGTGAGTAAACAGGGACCTGGGGAGATTTAAGTTAAGTTAAGTCACTTGACTTAAATGCATGTCCCTTGCCTCCAGACTCAGTGGACCTTCAGCTGCAACCCACTCCCAAAGGTCTAGCAGTTGGTCTCTGTGTCATCAGAGGACAGAGCTGGTGCACAAGGGGAGAGGTCATAATGCAAGCCAAGAACTCTTAAATGGGAGCTGTCCAGCCCAGAATCATGCATTCCTCTTTATTGCTACAGGTGTTTAAGCACAGATGACTCACTGTTGTCCAGGAGGTTCCTGCCCTGGCTGGAGGGTGGCCCTCTATGGTCCCTTGTAACCCAAAGGTTCCTTTAGAAAACCAGTAACACTGAGATTCTGATTCCAAGATCACAGCAATCTGGGATTCTGTGATCATTCCACCTCGCCTCTCTGGGCTGTCTCCCATGCCTGGAACACACGACCTTCTCATATTTCTGGGATGTGTCTCTAGTTTCCTTCCAAGCTTAGCCTGATGATCGCCTCCCACATGAAGCCTTTCCCAGTCCTCCAACTGTTCAGGCCACCTCTCCTTCACTTGCCTTGTGTCGATTCTATTTTTTGTTTACTTCTCTGTGTATGTGTGGTCTCTACCCCTAGAATGTAAGCTCCCTGAGGCAGGGACTGTTTGCATCCCCTGTGTTTAGAACAGTGCCTGGCATCCTTAGTATTTGCTTCTTGGTTGCCTTGGCAGTGGCCTTTGGTGCCAGGTCCAGTGGCCCTGCCCATTTTCCTTCCTCCAGTTTCAGTTTCCCTCCTCCAATCCTTCACAGCACAGCCTGATCTGTGTTTCTCTCTGACTCTGTCTGCCCTTCACAGGCCTGCTGGTGCGGGAGGTGCAGATCGAGGTGTCCCGGCAGCAGGTGGAGGAACTGTTTGGGCTGGAAGATTACTGGTGCCAATGTGTGGCCTGGAGCTCCGCTGGCACCACCAAGAGCCGCCGAGCCTACGTCCGCATCGCCTGTAGGTGTCTCCCCATCCTCATTCCCCAGCAGCCTGACCCCTTCTCATTTCCCTGTGGGACCTGGAGAAAACAAGCAAAGAATATTAGATATTAAATATCAGATTTTTTTATTGTTCAGTCATGTCTGATTCTTTGTGACCCCATTTGGGGTTTTCTTGGCAGAAACACTAGAGTGGTTTGTCATTTTCTTCTCTAGCTTGTTTTACAGATGAGGAAACTGAGGCAAACAGGGTTAAGTGACTTGCCCAGAGCCACACAGTAAGTGTCTGATGTCAGATTTGAACTCAGGAAGATGAGCTCTAGCCACTGTGCCACCTAGCTGCCTATATATGAGATAAATATTAGATACTATAGTTAACATCGTTGGCACCCGTTGCCCACTTTCCCTGGGTTCTAGTCCCACCTCTGACATCTGCTAGCTGTATGACCTTGGGTAAGTCACTTAACCTCTGTTTGTCATCTGTAAAATGATGGGTTGATCTAGATGGTATCGAAAGTTTCCTTTCATTTAAAATGTGTCCTTCTGTTCCTTTGTTACTAACCAAGACCCCCAGGGAGGCATGATCACAGCCAAAGGACAGACTGGTCAGGGATGCCCACTGTGGTTGTCCCCTGCTCCCCCAAGCCCCAGACAGACACCAACAAGGCAGCTTCCCCCACATTGGCTATGGCCTTCAGTGCCCAGGAGCCAGTCCCTGACTAAGCCCACTTTCTCAGAAGCAGCCAATCATCATGACCCTTGCATGTGATGGTCCTTCCAGGGCCTGGCTGCTTGCTTCCTCGCTTGTTCAGAGCCAGGCTGCCCTCATTCCCATGGCTCCAAAGAATTCTTCCAACAAACACGGCTCAGGCTGACCGGTTGGCTGTCCATTTCCAGGGAGTGTGGCGCCATCTCGTGGTAATAGCAGAAAGCTGCAGACCTTCCCGCTGCTCAGGACCATCCACCTAGAACAGGGAGCTTTGTCTAGGGGGGGCAGTCCCTGGGGCCAGGGCCAGGGAGGCCCTGCATGAGCAGCAGGTGTGCCCTCCTCTATTCTGGTGAGAGGCAGCTGCCCCACTCAGCATGCTAACGCGGTGCGCTCTCCTCTCCCAGACCTGCGCAAGAACTTTGACCAGGAGCCGCTGGGGAAGGAGGTGCCCCTGGAGCACGAGGTGCTTTTGCAATGCCGTCCCCCTGAGGGGGTGCCCACAGCAGAGGTGAGTGCAGAAGCGTGGGTTAGAGCACTGGGGCAGTGCCCAGCCCTCTGCTTCTGAAGCGAGAGCGCCTGGCTGGGAATTCTGCCTCCGGCACCTAACTTCCCATCTGACCTGGGATAAGTGGCTTAGTATGTCCTTTAGATCTCCCCTTCTGTCAAAGCAGGGAGCTGGGCTAGGCAGCCCCTGAGAGCCGCCCTTATATATGCCTCTGTTCTTTAGTTCCCTCATCTGTTCTTTCCCTAAGTCGGTGGCCAGGATTCACCCTTCCCCTGGAGTCAGACAAGGCTTGCTTTCCCCCAGATCTGTCCTTCCTCCAAGTGGTCACTGACAACATCTTCTCCTCCTATCTTTGGATTTTAGCTTCTATAGTCATCCATCAGGAATGGGGAGGCAGCCAGCAGATACTTGGAGCACAGTACTTGTGCTTGATGCCTCTGTCAAACAGAATTTTATGGGTCTGAGTTCTAGTCTCGGCTTTCATCGATCATGTCTCCAAATGCCAGTCATTCCTCTGCTCTTTGATGTATCAGCCTTTCCTGCTAATACACCCAGGTTTTGAGTTAATGTAAAAAGAAGTTCTTCCTTGAGAGGTAGAATGGCAAGAGCTGGCTTGGAGTCAGGAAGGCCTCTGTGCCTGTCCCTTCTCTGGCAGACTGGCTATGTGATCCTCTCAGCACCTCAGGGAATGCCAAGTTCTAGAGAAAAGTGCTGATCTTTACTCGTATGATCTCCCTATAATAATGAAATCATTGGAGAAGAGAGAGACAGACATAGGGAAGGAAGGAAGGAAGGAAGGAAGGAAGGAAGGAAGGAAGGAAGGAAGGAAGGAAGGAAGGAAGGAAGGAAGGAAGAAGAGAGAAAGGAAGAAAGGAGTGGAGGGAGAAAGAGAGGGAGGGAAGAAGGAAGAGAAGAAGGAATGAAGGAAGGGAAGGAAGGAGGAAGGGAAGGAGGGAGGAAGGAACAGAGGTAGGGAGGGAGGAAAGAAGGAAGGGAAGGAGAGAAGAAGGAATAGAGGAAGGAAGGAAAATTAAGGAGGAAAGGAAGGACAGACTTGCAGAAATGAGTGTAGCTCTCTCCAGAATCATTCAATTACCTCCCCCATTGCAAGATATTTCTTCCACTTAGGATGCCCTCTGTCACCTCCTCCTCGGTTCCTTGTGTCTCTGCATGGCATGACTCTAAGTAAGCCTTCTTCAGAGAAGCCCTCCCCAGCTGAGTGCGTGCCATTTCATAGCGTGTCTTGCAGCCGCAATCCCCAGTGTCTGGGAACACTTCCTTGATCTGCTGAGACCCCAGCAGGGTGCTGGTAAAATTCCAGCAAGATGGCACCAGCCGTTAGCACTGCCTGCACAGATGGATCGGGCGTGATGGATGGATGGACTTGTACGGAGATCGTCAGCTGCTCCTTGAGCCCCAGTGTTTACTCTGGATGGTGGGGCTGCTGCTCTGACTTCTCACACACTTCACCTCCACTCTTGTCCATGGCTGCTGAGTTTGTCCGAAGGTCCTCAGAGTACACGTGTGTGGGGGGGCTTACATGCATCCCTCACGGGCAGGCTCTGGTCAGTGCGGCCATTGCTATAGACCGCACTTTGAGGTTGACACATTCTCACTCCAAGCCTGTGATAGAAGTGCTGTACATCTTATTATCCCATCTTTACTGGTAAGAAGACTGAAGCTCAGAGAGGTTAAAGGCATTGTTCATGGTCTGGCAGCCAGTAAGTGTCAGAGACAGGATTCTCACTCAACATTCTTTCCATTACACCCCACCCATAACCTAGCCAAATGAAGTGGAAGGGGCAGTGTGGTATAGCATGAAAAGTACCGAGTCTGAAGTCTGAGAACCTGGATTCTAGGTTCAGTTTATCTGCCAGGTGACCTTGAACAACACCCTTTGGAAGACCCTTGATAAATAAATGGGAAAGGATTTGGGGAGAGTGTCCAGGACAGACGAGGGCCTCCAAACGGTGCCCTTGAGGTTTGGTGGAAGGAATGGGGCATGGTCAGTCTGGAGGAGAAGATCTGGGGAAAGTCAGAGAGTTGCCTCTGTTTGACATTAGGAGGGCAGTACCCTGGAAAAGAGGTTGGTTTGTTCTGCTTGGGAGCAGTACAGGGAACTTGCAGGGGCAGATTGAGTTTTGCTGCAAAAAAACAAAAACAAAAAACCCCCAAACTTCTTGACATTGGAAGTTCTCCTACAGTGGAGGGGAGCATGTTGGGAAGTAGTAGCTTTTCCCTCATTGAAGGTCTCTGAGCAAGCCTGGATGACCACTGGTCAAGGACGTTGGAGACAGAAAAGGGAATTCTCCATGAGGCACAGGTGGGACTTGATGTCTCTGGGATGCTTCCCAGCTCTGTGATCTTATGAAGTCATCTAACTTCCTTTTACCTCAGTTATCTCATCTATAAAATGGGGATAATAATACCTCGCAGGGCCTGAGGGAAGCTCGAAAGAGGTCTATGAAGTGCTGTTTAAACTGTAAAGTCTCATATAAATGCAAGCTATCATTATATTCTTATTATTACTGTGAGAAAGTGAAGCCTGTGTGAAAGGGGTGTGTGAATACCCTGCCTCTCCTCCTCTCCCTTCCTGCCCTCCCCTAGACAGGTTCGTCCCCTTCCTCCCTGCCTAAGATAGATATTCCTCTTGGTCTTAGACACTTGGACTTAATTGAAAGAAGCGCATGTTTATAGAGACATTATTACAGAAAATATCTCTGTGTGTGTTTAGCATTCATCCACTGCCCTGAGGTTTGTAAAGCACCTTAAAAATATTATCGCATTTGATCTTCAACCTTGGGAGGCAGATGCTATTATTAGTCCCATTTTACAGGTGAGAAAACCGAGGCAGACAGGTTAAGTGACTTGCTCAGGGTCACACAGCTAGTGTCTGAAGCAGAATTCAAACTCAGGACTTTGACTCCTGGTCCAGCATTCTATCCACTGTGGCACCAAGCTGCCTGGAAAGGACCAGTCCCATGAGGTTTAGAGGCAGAAGTTCTGTGGGACCTTGGACAAGTCATTTATCTCTCTGAGCATGTTTTATCATTAAAAATAAAAATTAACAGGTTGGAGTTAATGATACCTTTCTTTTTCTTTCCTTCCTTCCTTCTTGCCTTCCTTCCTTCCTTCCTTCCTTCCTTCCTTCCTTCTTTCTTTCTTTCTTTCTTTCTTTCTTTCTTTCTCTTTCTTTCTTTCTTTCTTTCTTTCTTTCTTTCTTTCTTTCTTTCTTTCTTTCTTTCTTTCTTTCTTTCTTTCTTTCTTTCTTTCTTTCTTTCTCTCCCCTCCCCTCTCTCTTTCTCCCTCCCTCTCTCTTCTTTCTCTCCCCCTCTTTCTCTCCATTTTACTAATCAGCACAAGTGCCCTTGAACCCTCTGCATGGTCCAACCCCTCCAGTGCATGTAGCCCACACCCACTTGGTTCACACGTGGAGAGTAGTGCTCAGTGGTTAGAGAAAATAAAGGAGACAAGTCTTGTTTTCATTACTTCCCCTCATTCACTCTAGGACAGAAAGGAAGTCATTGTGTCTTCATCTACAGTAAGGAGACAATCAATAGTGACATTTTTGGCCTTGAGTCTTACAGTACTTTGTATGCATCTCTCTAGTGCCCTTAGAGACATGTGGGGAAGTGGTCAAGGGCACTGTGCCTGCAATCAGGAGGACCTGAATTCAAGTTCTGCCTCACACACTAGTCACATGGGCAAGCCTGTGTTCCTCAGTTTCCTCATCTGTCAAGAGAGGGGTTTTGACCTGTCGGTCTCCAAAGCAATGACACTCATTTTGTCCGACAGTTATTTGTGGACATAGCGTAGCTCCCATTCTGTAGGTCCCATGAGGCCAGAGATCGTGTGTCTCCCTGTGCCTGGAGCGCTCCCTTCCCCTCCCCTCTCCCTCTTGGAATGCCCCGCTGCACTAAGGGCTCAGCTCAGCTCTCAGCCCCTGAGCGCGGCCCTTCCCGATGCACTCTCCCTTCTGGCCCCCAATTCTTGGTAACTTATGGATTTGTGTTCACTTCTCCGTCTGCTGCTCTGCTTATGAACACTTACTGTTTCTCTGAACAGATCACCATCTCCTTGAGGACAAGGAGTGGTTTCACTTTTGTTCTTGTATGCCTCCCATAATACCTGTCACATAGTAGGAGCTTAGCAAATGCTTTCTGGACTAACCCGAGTTTCCCAAATTTAGGTTCTTGGTCTAAACAGAAGGAGTTTAATATTTGAATGAAATATCTGCCTTCCTGCTTCATAACCTCGTCCAGACTCTGATGTTGAAGTAACTGGTCATCATTTCCACCATCTTTATTAAGTTAGGTTCTCTTGTGGGTGAGGCTGGCCCAGCCCCAGGGCACTCATTGGGGCCTTCCATGCTGGAGGAATAAGCTGCGTTTGTCTTCACTTAACATCCTCCATTTCTACCCCATCCCCATTCCCATCCCCCAGGTGGAGTGGCTGAAGAATGAGGATGTCATTGACCCCGCTCAGGACACTAACTACCTGCTCACCATTGACCACAACCTCATCATCCGGCAGGCCCGGCTCTCAGACACAGCCAACTACACGTGTGTGGCCAAGAACATCGTGGCCAAACGCCGTAGCACTACGGCCACTGTCATTGTCTACGGTAGGATGGCGGGCAGCAACATCAGAGGGGCTGAGTGTGGGCTACACACCACTCAGGGAAATTCTTTCATTTGGATGGACCAAGGACCCCACAGGGGCTGGGGATAGGAAGTGGGACTCTAGCACAGGAAATCCACTTATTGGACTAGAGTCCATTTATTGGGAATATCATAGTGGGGGTGCCTTTGCTACTGAGAACCTTTGCAATTCAAATTCTGTGAGCCTATGGCTTTTATTGTCCTAACTACTAATAACTATAATGATCACAATAACTACTGAACACTTGTGTCATGCTAATAATGTATCACAAAACCTTCATATCCCATGGAGTGTGATACAGTGGAAATAAAGTGCGTTCAAATCCCACCTTGGATGCTTATGACCTCTATGACCCTGGACAAATAAATCACGTATCCTTCCTGGGTCTCAATTTCCTCATCTGTGGAATGAAGAGTTTGGACTAGAAGGCTCTCTGAGGCCCCTCCCAACTCTCCATTTCTAATCCAATCATCTTTGATCTCTCATGACCTTTCCAACTCTGAATCGATGGCCCTACGACCCATTGTCTCATTTGATTTGCTGCCAGTCACGTGGAAGACGAGAAGGGCAGGAATCTTGCCCACCTTGGAGATGGTAAAATAGAGGCCCAGAGAGGTTGTAAGGGACTTCTCCAAAGGCATGCAACCAATGAGTTGACAACTAGGTCTCCTAGTCCAGAAGTTTTTCATCCTGTTTTCTACTCCACATGACAGACACCTGATTAGAAGCAAAAATTACATCCCATTTTGGCGTCCTGTTCCAGCTGTACTGGTAACTGCAGGCCTGGCAGGTCCAGGCTCCTGCCACAGTAAGAAGACGCTGAGTCAGGGGGCTCAGGACTTTGCTGCCACTTTCTGCGTCTTTTGGGAAAAGGAACACATTATCCCGGAGGAACAGGAGACCAGCCCAAAGAACAGAGCTGGGAAACCCCACCTGGGCACTTGAGCTCTGCCCATTATTCCTTTGGAGACGGTGCCCAGGCTGACTCCTCTTCTGGTGTGCCTTTGTCAACTCCAAGGATGTGCCCCTTGGTTGGTTCATAGCATCCTAGATTTTAGAACCAGAAGGGACTGCAGAGACCTTTGGTTCAGCCTCCTCCTTTAACACATTAGAGAACTGAGCCTGAGACTTGAGACCAAGGTTCAAATCTTGCCTTAGATAATTGCTAACTGTGTGACCCTGGAAAAGTCACTTAGCCTGTGTCTGCCACAATTTCCTCATCTTTCAAACAAGAGGGTTGGATTCAGTGGCCTTTATGGTCCTTTCTGTTTCTAAATATTTTCATTCTAAGACCGGAGGGTGTGTCTTCTAGGGGGCACAGCTATAATTTGGGGGAAGGGTTAGGCATAGGCTAGATGCTTCACAGGACAGTGATGCCAGCCTCCCTCTCTCTCTCCATCCTCAGTGAACGGTGGCTGGTCCACCTGGTCAGAGTGGTCACCTTGCAATAACCGCTGTGGCCGGGGCTGGCAGAAGCGCACCCGCACTTGCACCAACCCTGCCCCACTCAATGGTGGTGCGTTCTGTGATGGGCAGGCCTTCCAGAAGGTGGCGTGTACCACCATGTGCCCAGGTAAGGACAGCCCTCCATGTCGCCCACACACGCACATCCACTGCTTCTCCTAACCTTCCAACGGGAGGCCCAGACTCAGCCCTGGTACCTGTCATGCCCCCCCCCCCCAGGGATAGGGGACAGCTCAGGCTTGGAAGCCCCAGAGACTTCAGCAGCTGCCCTATAGCTTTGGGAACGCCCATCTGGTCACTCAGTTTGGGGCTCCCATACGTCCCCTCTCAGCTGGTGCTACCCATTTCATGAGCCCAGAGATCCCCGGGAGGGGCTACATCCCCCTGTTCCTCACCTGTTCAGATGCTTTCCACTGCTCCTCCCAATTTTGTAACGAGTGAATCTTCTCTTTGTTTCATTGTCTGATCTGTGCGTGTGTGTGCATGTGCGTGTGCGTGTGTTTTCATCTGCGTCTTGGCTGTATCTGGGTCTGTATTTGTACAATCGGATGTATTCCTTTGCATTGGGTTTTCTGTGTGTGCCTGACTTCATGTCTGCTCCTCTCTGTATGTCTCTCTGATTGTACGTGACTCTGACAACTTCTCTGCATTGGGCTGCCTTTCCCTACGCCCTTCTGCTCTTTCTACGTACGTATGACTGTGTGTATGTGACACTGGACTGCTTTCCATCCGCCTGTCTGACTGTGTGTCTGTATGCATGTATACATGCATTCATGTGTGTGTATGTACATGTGTGCATGTACATGTGGGGCTCTGTTCCCCCATTTGGGGCTGTGTCTATCTGGGCGCCTGCAATCTCTGTGTTTCTCCATCCCCATGTGCGTGTGTGTGAATGTGTGGGTGGGTGTTGCATGATCCGCAGTAGATGGAGCATGGACAGAGTGGAGTAAATGGTCAGCCTGCAGCACAGAATGTACCCACTGGCGGAGCCGGGAATGCACAGCCCCGCCGCCCCAGAACGGGGGTCGAGACTGCAGCGGGCTGCTCCTTGATTCCAAGAACTGTACGGATGGGCTGTGTACTCAGAGTGAGTGAGCCGACGCTGGGCAGGCCTGGTGGGGTGGGGTTCAGCAGCGTGGAGGGGAGGGTGGAGATGTGGTCCCCCTCGAGAATGTGGAGAGCCAAAGCTTTCCCTGCCCATTGGTGGGGCGCCAAGGTGGGGGGGCTGCTCTGGGCTTCCAGTCATGACATTTCTGTGTCATCTTCATCATTTCACCCATGTCATTTTTTCTTTTACTTTGTTTTCCCTAACAGATAAAAGAGTTCTAACTGAACCCAATAGCCACCGTAAGTCCCCATTTCATGACCATTTTCTGTCTTCCATGGGATCATTGGTTCTCTCTGACTGAGTGTCTTCTCATGGTCTGGAGGGTGATGAGAGGTCTCTGGGGGCTAGGGGAACAGAAGGACCAAGAACGTCTCATTCCTGGGAGCCCACATCCTAAGAATCCAGAAACCCCAAGGTGACTGGGCTTTCTCCTCATTCGAAGGGGCCGTAGCTTCTCACTGGAAGGCATTCTGCTCTCTGGAATAGACAGAGAGATTGCACCTGCCATCTCTAGAGACCAGGGTACCAAAGTCCTGGGGAGCAGATAGAATGGACTGTGAGCCTTGGGAAGGCTCTTGGATACTTTCTCACTGCTGGCTTGTTTTATAGAAGCTTAGAGGAAGGAAAGTGACTTCCCCAAGGTCACAGAGTGACCTAACTTTGGGTCCAATCCTTTCTCCATTTCCTGATGGAAGGGAAGAGCTCTGCCCTGTAATTCCTTTGGAGACAGTTCCCAGGCTGAGTTCTTCTGGTGTGCAAACTGTTTCCTAGAACCCAGTTAGCTCCTGGAATCCTAGATTTTAGAGCTAGAAGGAACCATAGAGACCTCTGGGGCAACCTCCTCCTTTGACAGAGCCTGAAATTTATAATCTTATAATGACGTATAATCCAAGAAGACCAGGGTTCAAATTTTGCCCAAAGTAATTAGAACTTGCTAGACATTATGGTATTGTTCCCAGACAAAGGAGCTACCCCTAAGATATTGAAAAGAGCACTGTGCCAAGGACCTAGAGACCTGACATTTGGCAAATTAATGAGCTCTGTGCCTCAGTTTCTCTTTCTGTCAAATGGGAAATCCCTACCTTAGAGGAAATATTATGAGCCTGAAGATTTGTATACACACAAATACATGCACATCATTTCTTGACCTATAACATGAGGTGATTAGATTGATTGAGGTGGTTTTACACATTTTTTTTTGTGTCATGGCATCCTTGGGTAATCTAGTGAAGCCTTATCATAATGTTTTAAAGTAATTTCAGGAAATGCTATATTTCAGTTAGAAGTTCATGGGAGGGGCAGCTAGGTGGCGCAGTGAATATAGCACCAGCCCCGGAGTCAGGAGGACCTGAGTTCAAATTTGGCCTCAGACACACAACCAAAAACCTAGCCATATGACCATGGGCAAGTCACTTAACCCCAACTGCCCTACCTTCCCCCTCAAAAAAAAAGAAGTTCATGGGAAAAAATGTCATTTTTTCCATCTAAAGTATGGACCCTTTGGGTTCTGGAGGGTTTGTGGATCTCAGGTGAGAAACAGCTATCTGGATGAGGTAATCTCTGAGGTCTCCTACTCCTCTAAATAGATTAGAAATGGTTGAAGGGACCCCTTAGCCTGATGAGGAATTTGGGGGGCACAGATAGAATTCTTTGTTCACAGATGGTCCCTTTTATTCTCCCCAAAACCAGCAGAGGGAGAAGAAGGGAAAAGGCCAAAGGCATAGGGGCAGGCAATAGACCATCCCAGGTGAAGGGTGCTGAGGTCTGGGTAGCTGGAGTCCAAAGGGTGCTGGGAATCTCCCTGGGACAGGTGATGTTCTTGTCTTATAATGGTGTCTGGATTGTTTCTTGAAGCTGTAGATAGATGGCTGCATAAGCTGGGGAGTAGTAGCTATGGGCACTAGAGACCTTGGCTTCCTGAAGTCCACCTGAGGTGGGCAGTTTCATAGATCGGGATTAGCTGCTGCTGCTGCTGCTGCTTCCTTGGGAAAAGGCAAGCACCAGAGGCACTGATTGAGCTTCCTGAGGCTCTCTCCTTCCCCTCTTGTGCTCCCTGTGCTGGTCCCCTCATCCCCCCACCCTCCTGCATTCCTGGCCCCTCCTGCTCCAGGCTCCCTCATGCTTTGGTCTCACTGTCCCTCATGCCCCATTTCTGACCATTCAACATTGAATTTTGCCCTTTGTACCAGGCTCTTATGGCCTCAGGATAGAGATGCTCTCCTGAGACAGCCAAATCACAGAACAGAATTCTGAGAGGTTGCCTCTCTTTCAAAGACTGACACCAAATGGCTGGTTCTACTCCTCTACCCCCTATCCCAGTGTTACCCCTGGGCACCCCATCATTCCCCATTCTCGCCCACACCACTTGAAGCAAGACCAACTCCCCCCTAGAAAAAGAGTCATCCTCCTTTGCTCCCTCCCTCCTTCCCTCCCTCGCTCTTTCCCCCCTCCCTTCTTCCCTTCCTCTCCCCATCCTGCTAGGGACTTACTATCTAATAAGTCAGCCCCCCCTGAGTGCCCATGCTAATAATGCCACAGTAATAACACTAAGGCTAATAAAACAGCAATAGCCAAATACTACTGTGGTAATTAAACTACAGCTCCCAGATAATTCTGGAGTAATAAAATTAGCAATAATGCTGAATGACCCCCAGCTCTCTGGAGAAGGTTGGGGGGGAGGAGTGCTGGGAGAGGGGGAGAGGCCAGGTTGACTAATTAGAGATTGTAAATTACTGAGCAAATGGCCACATGTGGGTTATACAGTGAATTCGGAGTCAGGCGAAAGTAGCCAGGGTGGCTCCCACTTCTGCAGCCACCCAAGAGACGGGCAAAGCAGAGGTGGACAGGGAGCCCCAGACTCTCTGCCATGCTATTGGCCAATAGAGAGATTCACCTAGCCCCTCCTGTGTTCTAGATGCTGGGAAGGCTGGGGGGAGCCACATCGGGGATGTCACCCATGGTCCTTGCCCTGATTGAGCTCACGGTCCCCTATATCACAGGGTCATAGGTGCAGAGCTGGAAGGGGACCTTGGAGGCCACTGAATAATAGCTAATAATAACCAGCATTTATGTAGCCCTTCAGAGGGTTCAAAGATAGATGAACTCATTTGATACACACAACAGCCCTGTGAGGACTATTATCACCATTTGACACATGGGGAAACTGGAACACAGAGACTTCCAATTATTTGTCCAGGGTCATGTAGTTAGAAGGGGTTGAGGCAGAGGATTTAGTTATATAGCTTCTTTTTGCAGAGCCTGTTGCTAGACATTGGGACCAATGCCAAGTTCAGATAAGGTAGGGTGCCTGTCCTCAAGGAGCTTACAGTCTAACAGGGGCATGTGACACACAGCTAACTTAAATACACTGGGCAAAGGAGCTTTAAAATGAGGTAGGAAACTGGAAGAGGTAACAAGAGGAAGGAGTGGGAGAGGCAGCCGACTGTAGACAAAGCCTGGTATCTGTTTCCCCAGGAATATTTAAGAATTCCACCTTGCCCCAGCTGTCTCTTGGATGGTAGGGACAGCACCTTCTTGTCTTAGAGCACAGAGTTACACCATAGCCTTGTTAGGAAAGGCTGAGGCCTGTGACCAAGCCTGAGGCATCTCAGGGTCTCCTGGAACCAGACCAAGCAAAACCTGATCATCCCCCTTTCAATGGCTAAGTGGGGTCCCATTCAAGGCTGAGGGTGGGAGGGGGTGCTCCAGAACTCCCCAGAGGCTGATCATTCCCCTTTCAAGGGTTGAATGGGATCCCATTCAAGGCTGGGGGATGTGGGAGGGTGTGCCCCAGAACTACCCAGAGGAAAGGTGGGGAAGAGTCAGCTACTGAGAGGTAAAGCAGGTGATATCCTTATCTCAAGATCTTCTGAGACTGGATGACTGGACCCAGATGTTCCCAGCTGGTGAGAGCAGCTGGACAGTCTAACCCCTGACTCTTATCCAACCCTAAGCTAGCTGACCTTGTGCATATCTGTCAGCACAGTGGAAAGAAGGGAGGGGGCTGCCCCTCACCATCCCTCCTCACCTGCTGCCCCCATTCTTCACTTGAATCACTCTCCATCTCCCTTCTGCCTCTCAGGTTCTGGGCTATGGCCTTCTCCTTCTCCTCCTCTCTCACCATCTCCTCAGCCTACCATATGATTTTTCTTATGGGGCCATCTTGCTTCCTGACCATGGGAGCTCAGAAACAGCCACAGGAGTGGGGTTGTATCCTGGGGCAGCTTAGACAGGTTGTACAACCTAATGGAAAAATCCTATGCCTAAAAATCTGGAGACCCACACCATAATTCATCACGTGGCCTTGGTTAAGATATGCACCTGTTCTTTTCCAAGACTTGTTTTCTTATTCACAAAAGAGGGATCAGACCTATCTGTTGTGCCTGTCAATCTATCAAAGGTTAGGATAGAAGAAAGGAATACATAGGAACAGTGTATATTATATTATATAATTATTAGTACTTATTTCACCGGACATATCCTAGCCTGGCCTGGCAGATCCCTGAGCCTGAGCCTGTCAAAGTTGAAAGTTTTGAAAGGCTGGAGGACCAAGGTGAGATCCCCTTTATAAAATGCAAAATTAGGCATGTGGGGTTTTTCCTGCTTATAATAATACCTGACATTTGTATCGCATTTTAAGGTCTACAAAGTAATCTTCATACACTCTTATTAGAACCCTCCACAACAATCCTGGCAGGCTGGTGTGATTATTATGGCCATTTTACAGATGAGACCCCATGTTTCATTCAGATGAGGTCTCTGACAGGAGCACTAGGTTCTCTTTGGAGGAGTATGTGTGTTGTCCCTGATGACACTCAAAAAGGCTGAGTGATTTACCCAGGGCCACACAGCTAGTAAGTGGCAAAAGCAAGATCTGAACCCAAACCTTTGTGATTCCAAGTACAAAGTGTGCTTGGTCTGGTGCCCCACGCTGCCTCCCTCGTTGGAATAGTGTGTAGAGTGCTAGGTTGGAGTTGGGGGTTATTGCTCAGGTTTCTGAGGCGGGGGTCTCCATGTTGCCCTCTCTCCTTCTTACTTTTTCCCATTTTCCTGTTCCCCCTAGTGATGGAAGCAACAGGGGACGTGGCTCTCTATGCAGGCCTGGTGGTGGCCATCTTTGTCTTCATCGTCATCCTCATGGCCGTTGGGGTGGTGGTGTACCGGCGCAGTTGCCGAGACTTTGACACAGACATCACAGACTCATCCGCTGCCCTTACTGGTGGTTTCCACCCAGTTAACTTCAAGACGGCCCGACACAGTAAGGAGGAGGGGGAAGGAAGAAAAGGCCAACCCTTGGAGAGAGCAGAAATCCTGGGATGGAGTGGGGAGGAGGAGGCAGGGTGGACTTGGGGACATTGGGCCTTTTTTTAGAACCCATTATTGAACAATTACTGAGTACCTGCTGTATGCCCAGCCTTGGGCTAACTCAGAGCTGTGGAGGGAGACAGATTTAGACTCCCTTAGCACACAGTAAATATTACCAAGTGTTTGTTGATTGGCTGACCTAACTGCTCCCAATCTAAAGGAGTTCACTGCCCAGCAAGGGAAAAACTGATGGGTTTATGGGAAGGAGAAATAGGCTGAGAGACAATGATGATGATGACGATGACGATGACAATGACAGTGATGATGATGATAAAACAATGACAATGGCATTGACAATGATGACGATGATGACAATGATAATGACAATGAGGAAAATGATGACAATGGTGATGATGATGATATTGACAATGATGATGATGGTGAGGAAGATGATGACAATGATGGTGATGGTGGTGATGAAGATACTGATGATGATGAGGAGGAGGAGGAGGATTATGGGAAAGAGGATGACCATCATAATGATGATGCTGCTGACAACTATAGTGATAAAGATGATGCCGATGATGACAATGACATTGACAATGATAACGATGATGAGGAAGATGATGGTGGCGGTGGTGATGAAGATGATACCGATGATGACGATGATGACATTGACAATGATGATGATGACGATGATGACATTGACAATGATAACGATGATAAGGAAGATGATGGTGGCGGTGGTGGTGGTAGTGTTAATTATAGCTAGCATTTACGTGGCACTTTGTGTATTAGATTTATTCATGCTCATGTTGAGTTCCCCAAATAGAAGGAAGGTCCTTGGAGACAAGGAATATTCTGTTTTTGTCTTTGTATGCCCCAGTTCATAGGCAGCAGGGCATGTGAGTTACAGAGCTAGCCTTGAAGCTAGGAAGATGAGTTTAAGGTTCGCCTCTAACCCATTAGATAAGTGATCATGAGCAAGTTACTCAGCTTCTCAATGTTCTCCACAACTTTCTGAGACTCTAAGTTGCCAAGAAGATGCCAGCCTGCACTGGTGGAAGGCCTTTCCTCACCTGGGAGTTCCCTATGTCAATGAAATCACATTTCCAGTCCCTCCATCATCTTGTCCCGTTGCTCAGCTTCTAGCACAGTGCCCTGAACCTGCCTAACCCAGTGACGCTGGCTTCACACGCCGTTTCCAGACTCTGGGCATCCTCTCTGACTGTGCCCCTGGACCGGAGGACTCTCCCTCCTCCTTTCTGCCCTTGGCTTCCCTGACTTCTTTCATGGCCCAGCTAAAATCCCACCTCTTCCAGGAAGCCTTTCCTGATTTCCTTTGACGCTCCGCTGATCATCTCCAATTCACGTCCCAATGCGTCTCGCTTGTGTATGGTTGTTTGCGGGTTGTCTCTCCCGTTACACTGGGAGCTCAAGGGCAGGGATGTCTTTTACCTTTCTTTATGTCCCCAGTACCTGGCATACAGTAGGTACTTAGTAAGTGCTTATCGACTGACTGTTGATTTATATATTGAATTGCAGACAATCCACAGCTACTGCACCCGTCGGTGCCTCCTGACCTTACAGCCAGTGCAGGCATCTATCGAGGGCCTGTGTTTGCCCTGCAGGACTCCTCTGATAAGATTCCTATGACCAACTCGCCCCTCCTTGACCCCCTGCCCAGCCTGAAGATCAAGGTCTACAACTCATCCACCACGTCATCCACCCCAGGTCTGCCTGATGGGGCCGACCTGCTGGGAGTCTTGCCTGTGGGCACCTACCCTGGTGAAGGGATCCGAGATGCTCATTTCCTCAACCTGCGAAATGCCAGCCTTGGCTCCCAGCAGACCCTGGGGCTGCCTCGAGATCCTAACAACTGTGCCAGTGGGACGTTTGGCTGCCTTGGGGGAAGACTCACAATTCCTGGCACAGGTATGGCCCCAGCCAGAGAGTCTAGAGCCCCACCAGGGCAGCACCTGGTTCTAGGAATGTGGGGCCATCCAGAACCCTCCAGATCCCTGGGAGAGGGCATGCCCCACCCTCTGCTCTGCTCCTTTGTCCACTTCCTTTATCCTGCCTCCTTTGGCTGTGGCTGTGCCCCCTTCGGCCCTGGCTCCTTTCCCCTTTTCCCTTCCTTTGTATCTGTCCATTGTTATGGTCTCTACTACACCCTTCAATGATGAAAATAATGATGATCATAGCTGACATTTAGATAGTGTGTTAGAGTTTGAAGAGCACTTGTAACAGATCACAGAGATTTAGTTCTGGAACCTGAGGAGCCTGGGAGTCCAGCCTCCCTTTTTTATAGATGAGGGGGTCACACAAGATAGTGAGTGCCAGAGGCAGGATTCAAACCCAGGTCCCCAGACGTCTTTACACTGAGCCAGGCTTTGAATACATTGCCTCATTTGAGTGTCACGCAATCCTGTGAGGTAGGTAATAGAGGTATTATTATCCTGAATTTATAGTTAAGGAGAAGATAAATTACTCACTCAGTAAATCTGAGAAGCAAGATTTGAATCCTGGTCTTTTTAACCTGAGGTCTGGCACTTAAGCTGCTATATACTTTACTGCCTTCTTAGGATAAATCACAGGGCTGCCACTCTTCCATTTAAAATTATAAAGTCAGGGTGGCTAGGTGATGCAGTGAATAGAGCACTGGCCCTGGAGTCAGGAGGACCTGAGTTCAAATCCAGCCTCAGACACTTAACACAAAAACTAGCCATGTGAACTTGGGCAAGTCACTTAACCCCAATTGCCCTCCAAAAAGCAAAATAAAATAAAATTATAAAGTCATAGAAACTTAGACCTGGATGGAACTCATAACAATAGCTCACATTTTCTATTTCTCTTTATAGTAGGTGAAGTAGGTAGTGTGTTATTATCCCCATTTTACAGATGAGCACATTGAGGGTCAGAACGGGTTTCATAGACAGTAAATGTGGAGCTAGGATTTCATCCCATGGTAATTCTGACTATTGGGTCTTTTGGCTGAAAATCTCCTCTTCCACTAGACTCTCTCCGTCCCAACCAGACACCTGTACCCTGGGCATCTCGCTCCTGGCATCGGGCTGGGGAGCAGCCTCTGTCCTGCAGGGCTCGTGCCCCTTGCCCAGCTCTCCCCCCTTTCCCCCACTGAACTCCCTTTCCCTTCAGGGGTGAGCCTGCTGGTACCCAATGGGGCTATCCCCCAGGGGAAATTCTACGAGATGTACCTGCTGATCAACAAGGCGGAGAACACCCTGTGAGTAGCTGAGGCCCCTTCCCCCAGCACCCCACCCCCATCTCAGGCCCCTCCTCCTTTCTTCCCTTTTTGTCATCCTGTCCTCGCTCCTAAGTGCTGACCCCAGAAGCCCAGGGCCCCTCACTGTGGCACCTGCTTGGTCCTTCCTTCCCTTCCCGAGCTGGGCCGTCTGCTCCAAAAAGCCCCCTCCTTCTTCCCTCACATCAAAACTCTTAGTCCCTGAACAAACGAGTTCCCACAGCTAGGTGTGAATGACTCATCACATTAGGCCCAGTGCCTCTACCTCCCCAGGGGCATTTACATGTCCAAAACTGATACTTCTTAAGCCAAAGGCATGAGTCACTGGAGGTGGAATATTGCAGTGCTTCTGCTGGACAAGAGAAGAAGGAGCCTGGGAGGGGATGGAGGGAGGGAGGACTGCAGCCTTTTCTGATGTCTCTTAACTCACACTCTGCTGCAGCCCCCGGTTTCCTCCACCAGATCAGCCCTTCTTCCCCTCACCTCCTATGAATGGAAAACTATGAGCCTCCGGAATTATGGAAAGAAAAAGAGTCCCTGTCCCTAGGAGCCTCCTTCTCTGATGAGACAAGATTACGGGAGGCACCATGAGGCAAAGGGGGGACCTAAGAGCTAGGAAAGGCCCTTGAGGCTGGCTAGTCCAACCCCCTTATTTGACAGATGAGCAACCTGGGTCTATGGGGGTCAAGTGGTTTGTGCCTTGTTACCTGATTGTAAGCAACAGAGACAACATTTGACCTCAAGTCCTTCGATTCTGGAATTGGTTCTCTTTCCATGTTTCCATGCACCCATCCCCCTCCTGGCCTCCCCCACACCCCTAGGGAAATCAGTTTGGAAGGGGTTTAGTATCACTAGAGAGCAGTCACTTCCATCTTCCATCAGTAGTAACGAATACAGTCTCCCCTCCCCCTCTGAGTAGGCCGAACCCATTGTCCCCCAGACAGGTGTCATTGACTGGGGTCCCAGGACAGGCCAGGTAAGGAAGGGTGTGTCAGGCAGTGCCATGATGGGAGGGGGGTTGTTCTCCCCCATTTGACACAGGGACATTCTGAGGCTCCAGGGGATGAGGGACCCCTAAAAGATGGTAGCAGAGTCAGGAATAGCAACCAGAGTTAGACCCTCATGCTGAGACTCATGCCTGACCAAGGTCCTTTCTCCTTCCATTCCTGACTGGAAGAGGACTGTCTGGAGCTTAGGAGCTCTCTCTCTCCTTGAGGGCCGGGACCTTCATTTTTTTTCTCTCCCTCTTCCTCTCTCTCTCCCTCCCCTTCTCTAGCTTACCTTCAGAAGGGACCCAGACAGTATTGAGCCCCATGGTGACCTGTGGGCCCACGGGGCTGCTCCTCTGCCGTCCGGTCATCCTCACGGTCCCCCACTGTGCTGAGGTCAACTCTGGTGACTGGATTTTCCAGTTGAAGACTCAGTCCCACCAAGGGAACTGGGAGGTAAGGAGGAAGGGTGGAATAGGCCAAAGCAGGTTTTCTCATGTAAGAGTTAGCCCTAACTCCTCCATTCCCTTCCCTAGGGTGGAGGGTAGTGGGAGACTCCCCATAAGCTACCTGACCTGCCCCTCCAAGGCCTCTGAGGAAGAGGGATCCTCTCCTCTTTAGGGGTGCTCAGGGGGAGCAGGGAGCCAGCCTGAGGGCCCACACATCTCCAGATCTGACCTGGGCCCCACGGGACTCTTCCCATTCCATTCCTGGCAGGAGGTCGTGACTCTAGATGAGGAGACCCTGAACACTCCTTGCTATTGCCAGCTGGAAGCCAAGTCCTGCCACATCCTTCTGGACCAGCTGGGCACCTACGTGTTCATGGGGGAGTCCTACTCCCGCTCGGCCATCAAAAGGCTCCAGCTGGCCATCTTTGCCCCTGCACTCTGCACCAATCTGGAGTATACACTCAGGGTCTACTGCCTGGAAGACACACCTGATGCACTCAAGGTAGGCTGGGACTTGCCATTCTGGGGCCACATTTTATGGCTCCCCAGCCCCTATTTCATGGTACCTTCCAAGCTTCCCCTGTATCCTCAACATGGTACCTTCCATCTCCCCTAGGGTCATCTTGGTCCTCCCCTGATGGCAATAAACAGAAACCCTTATTAAATGCCTCCCAGGTACCAGGCACTGTGCAAGATGCTTTGGGATACAGTGACAAAAGTGAAAGTCCCTCCCTCAAGGAGCTTACATCTGAGATGTCATCCTCATCCCCATCTAACTTACATCACTGATAACGTGGTCTCCTCCAAGAAGCTTTTTCCCTGTTATGACTCTAGTCTTTTCCTATCAGCCCACCCTCCAATAAAAAGGTCATGGCTGCACTAGAAGCCAGGCTTCAGAATGATAAATACATTCATTTAGAGAGGTTTAAATACAGAGCTGTGTGAAGTTCCTCAGGGAAAAGAGTCATGGTCAACTGTGGAGTGTGTTTCGGGGTCCAAGAAGGCTTCTTTGAAGAGATGCAGTCATAGTTGGGTCTTAAAAACTGAATGGAAATTAACCCAGTAATGTGGAATGACACTTCAGATGTAGGAAACAGTGAGCGTATCGAGCCAGGAAATGTAGAATATGTGTTTGAGGGGATGTTGAGTAGCCCAGTTTACCTGGAGAATTAAGTGTGTGGTGTCTAGCCCAAGGTGGAGCCTTGAATGCCAGGCTAAAGAACATGAACTTTACTTGGTAGACAGTAGGATAGCATTGAGTGTTTTTGCAGAGGGATGACATGACCTGATCTGTGCATAAGGAGTCAGAGCTGACTTAATAACGAGAGACATTTGTCTGGTCCTTTCAGATTGCTTTACATACATGAGCACATTTGAACCCAATGGCCACTCTGTGGAATAGGAATCACAAGTGTGTGACCCAAGGCTCAGTGACTGGACCATGGCCACACAGCTAATGTAACTCCAGGTTTCTCCTGACTCCTAAGTTTGGTTCCATGGGACCTTGGGGAGAATGGGCTGCAAGTTGCCCTATTGGATACATCCTTGTTCTTTCTCATTCTCTTAACAATCAGCCAACCACTTTGCATGCATGTTTACTGGGGCTGAACCCTGTGAGGGATGCTGGGGAGAGAGGATAGCCCAGCCTTTGGGTTCATAACCTGGTAGTGGAGCAAGGTAAACAGGAGAAATAGCGAGGTAATTTCAGTGAGGGAGGATGCCTGTCCTGTGTGGCTCAGGTCTTGAAAGATATATTGGAGCCAGGGAGAGAAGAGAGACTAGTCTGAGTCTCTCCCAGGCTGAGGGAGTGGGTGAGTAGAGACCCAGAAAAATGACCTTGAAACCATCAGGAGTCTAGCAGAGCCCAGGGCTGGAGAACATGGAGAGAAAACACCCCAAGGGTTTTTATTTACATGAAACATTAACTAATCCTCTCAAGTTAGTGGGAGATCTTAGCTGACCCAGAGACTGACCTTGGTCTCAGAAATCTATATGAGATCTGGAATCTCTTTATGGTATTCTTAGGTCTTTGGGTTCATTCTTTAACTCTTTTCTTCTTTATCCCTTCCTTTGTAAGTCTGTATCTGTGGAATTTCCCCACTGCTTCTCCTCACAAATCAATAACTGTTCCCTGTACCAATCCACAACCATCTTTGTCCTTTCCTTGGGTCCCCTGAGACCACGGACTCATCTTTTATCCCAAGTCTAACATTTAGTGCCATCCTGGCCTCCCTCTTCTGCCTCCTCTAACATAGCTCCTCTTTCATCTGCCTCCTTCCCTGGACTGGGCTTCTGTTAGTCTGTCTTGGGTGCCCATCTCCTTGTTCTTGGTTCCCTCTGGCCCTTACTAGGACTTGTCAAAGTTAAGGGGAGATGGCCCAGTTCATGAACTCCCGTTTTGGGTGTCCTGCAGGAGGTGCTAGAGCTGGAGAAGACCCTGGGTGGGTACCTGCTAGAAGAGCCCAAGCCCCTGCTTTTTAAGGACAGCTACCACAACCTTCGCCTTTCCATCCATGATATCCCCCATGCTCTGTGGAGAAGCAAGCTGCTGGCCAAGTACCAAGTAAGGAGACTGACCTGGGACAGTGGAGGGCATGGTGCAGGGTGGCAGAGAGAAAAGACTGTCTCCAGATGAAGGGTGGAGAGGACCTTGGGCTGGGATCCTGGGGCCATGACATAGAACTGGAATGGAATTTCCAATGCCATCTAGTCCAACACGCCCATTTTACAGATGAGGAAACTGAGGCCCAGAGGGGCAAGTTGTCACTTGCCCAAGGTAATAAGGGTAGTAATAAGCAGCATCAGAATTTGAACCCAGGTCCTATGACTCTTTGCTACATAGGGCTTCTTCTCCATATAGAGATACCTCCTTGATAATCACAGTAATAGCTGATGTTTCTGGAGCACTGACAGACTTGCAAAGCCTGTACTCCTTTTTTAAAACAAATTTGATTTTTTTTTCAATGAACAAGTATTTGTTTTCTCTCCCTCCCACCTCTTTTCTCCTGGAAAGAAAGAGAGAGAGAGAGAGACAGACAGAAAGACAGAGACAGAGAGAGAAAGAAAAAAGAAAGAGAGAACGAAAGAGAGAAAGGGAGAAAGAAAGAAAGAAAGAAAGAAGGAAAGACAACCCCTTTGTAACAAATATGCACAGTCAGATTCACATATTCACTGTGTCCTCAAAAGGCGTGTCTCATTCTGCACATAGAGCCCACCACCTCTCTGGTGGGAGGTGGTCAACATTTTTCCTCACTGGTCCTGGGATCGTGTTTGTCGTTACTACTAACAGGGAAAGGAAGCAGAAATGAGAAAAAATAGATGGAATGGACAGTATGGAGTCTTTAGTCAGTTGTTGATACAGACCAGCCTTGTACTTAAGTTCTGAATTACTTGTATTTATTTTTTTGAGGTTTTGTGCACACTTTTCTAATTGTGTTGCCTTGGACAAGTGACCTCCCCAATATTAATTCCTCTTCTGGCCTAGGAAGGGGTCAGCCACATGATCTCTTGGGTCTCTGCCAGTTCTGACATCCTATGAATAAATCGAACTTATGAGAACAAAAATTTCCTCTGACTCATTTCTGGAGGGATAGGTAGATGATAGATAAGCTTCTCCTATGTCTGAGATGGATCTGGTAAAAGTCAGGAGCAGCCCAAAGCTTTGATAAACCCCAATCCCAGAAAAGTTTGATAACCACAGTAAAAGATTACTCTAATGCCTGGAGTCTTAATTCCCAATGGATCCTTGTATAGATTTCAAAGATTCTGTGAACTTGAATAGGAAAATTATTTCACTATTTTCACTAACCTCTAACTAAAATATAGCATCTCCTTCAACTTTTTTAAAAACATAGTTCTGAGAAGGGATCGCTCGGCTTCACCAGACTGCCCACGGGGTCTATGGCCCCCCAAATAGTTAGGAAACCCTACTCTAGTGAGGAACACAGGTTGAGAAACCCAGATCCAGATATGGGGCCTAGCTGTAGTATGGGGTACACATTTTTCTATAATTACCCTTAGTGTGGGTTGGCAGAGAGGAGGCAGAAGGACCATAGATATCTTTTTTTTTAAAGCAATTGGGGCAACTTGCCCAAGGTTACATGGCCAGTATTTTTTGTGTGGGTGTTAAGTAACTGAGGCCGGTACTGATCCTGGGTCCTCTTAACTCTGAGGCCAGCGCTCTTACTCACTGCGCCACCTAACTGTCCCCATCTATGTCTTTTGAGGCTGCTGGAATCTGATTGTACATGTTGCTCTCCCTCTCCGTAGGAAATTCCATTCTACCACATCTGGAGTGGCAGCCAGAAGGCCTTGCATTGTACCTTCACCTTGGAAAGATATAGCTTGGCCTCCACAGAATTCACTTGCAAGATCTGTGTGCGGCAAGTGGAAGGGGAGGGTCAGATATTCCAGCTGCATACAACGTTGGCTGAGGTAAGCTTGAGAATGGGAGTGCTTGTCCTCCATTGGGCCCTTCCTTCATGGGAGGGAGCTGCCCACCCAGCTCAAAAACTGCGGGAGGCCAGACACAGGGAGAACCATCCATGATGCCAACATTGGCCAAATCCGGCCCAACTGGGACCCCAGTGAGATAGATCATCTCTTTCCTTGAATAAACAGTAGATAGTTGAACAAAACATTATTGAAAACGTAAAGATTTGGATCTCCAGTGACTGAGAATCAGGAGAAAAGAGAATTTCAACATTATCACCACCACCATGTATTAAGAGCCCACTTCCAATGGGCAAGGCACTGTACTAGCTATTAGACACAAAGAGGAAATCTTTCAGGCTTGGTCCCAACCCTTAAGAGGCTGACAGTCCACATCAATAGCCAGTCAAGTTGGGTATAGAATTAATGGCTTTCTCTGTAAACTCTGCCCAATTAAATTATAAACTCTTTGAGGACAGGGACTGTCTTTTGCTTCTTTCTATACCCCCAGCACTTGGCATAGTGCCTGTTACATTTTAGGAGCTTAATAAATAGATTGATTAAAGGTATGAGAGAAAGAAGGCAAATCTCAAAATCATCTGCGTTTTGGGAAAGGACCCTCTGCTCTTGCTAACCTCCTCTACCTGCTTTAATCATTTCAGACAGCTGCTGGCTCCCTAGACAACTTCTGCTCTGCACCCAGCGGTGCAGTGACCACCCAGCTGGGACCCTATGCCTTCAAGATCCCATTGTCCATCCGGCAGAAGATCTGCAATAGCCTCGATGCTCCCAACTCCCGGGGAAATGATTGGAGGCTGTTGGCCCAGAAACTGTCTATGGATCGGTGAGTGCCAAGGCTTCCTGCTCTCTGGTATAGCCCATACATACACACCCTCCCAACCATGGCCATCCTGAACCTCACTAAAAGAGGCTCTTTGGCTCCTTGTACCCCTAACCCAATCCCATCTCCCTCTTGCTTGGATTATCTTTGGCTCTCTTCCAACACACCTGGGCTGGATTCTAGTTCATCCCTCAAGCAGTGAGCTTCTACTTTGGGCAAACCACTCTGTTAGGGGGGATAAGATAAAGTCCGCACCCTCAAGTAGTTTACAATTCAGTGGAGAAGTTTATAGCCTGGTGGCAATCTCTCTTCTCTGTCGATGGTGGTCTATATAACATGGGGGCAGCAGAAGACAGCAGAATATGGTGCTGTTTGAGGAGACCTGAGCTGGAATCCCAGCCCTGCCAAGGTCACACAGCTACGTGACCTTGAGCAGGCCACCTCCCTTTGCTAAGCCTTAGCTTCTTCATCTAAAATTAGGGAGTCCGGCTAGAGGTCATTTCTAAGGCTTTTTCAAGCTCCAAAATTTCGATTCTATTTTCTTTCTCCTGTTTCTTTATTGATCCCTTCACAAGAGCTGCCTTCGCCCAATTTTACCCTCACAGATCAAAAAGGCACTCCCTTCCCCCTCCCCTGCACACACATCCTCAAACCCTGAGAAACACAGGTGTGGTGTTTTCAGAGCCCAGCCCTATGTCTGGGAAGCTTGACTCTGGCCCTGCCCTCCCCCAGTTTTATGATAATAGCCACAATATGACTCCTATGGGCCTTTCTACCCTTCATTCCAAACTGGACCCTTTGCTGTTCTCCATGTACAGTATTCCATTTCTCACCTCCACACCTTTGCACAGAATATACTACCTTACCTTGTAGAGTCCCCGACTTCCCCCAAAGCACAACTCTGCTGGCACCTTCCACAGGGGTCTCTTTCTTGATCTCCACAGTTGTTAGTTTCTCTCCTTTTGGAATTAGTTTGTATTACTCTGGACATGTGTTGCCCTTACATATCAGTGTGCATGTCATTTCTCCCCAGGCATATGAAAGCTCCTTGAGGGTAGAAACGATCACTATTTTGTCTTTGTATTTCTGGTGCCTAGCATGGTACCTTGTATACAGCAGGCACTCAGTGTATGCTTGTAGAATGGTTGTTGAATTGAGATTATGAATGTCAATAATATATTATGATAATGATTAATATACATGATATAATAATGTATTAATAATTATGAGTGTCTTGTGAATATGATCTCATTTGTTAGTGTAGATTTTTATTATCCCCACTTTATAAATGGGAAAACTGAGTCACAGAAATGAAGTGTCTTGCTGATGGTCACATAAATGGGTCTCATGATTTGAATGTAGATTCCCCCAACTGCAGCCCATGGCCATGTTTCTTCCTGCCATACTCTGATGCCATCACCCACTGATTTTTCTACCATTGAGTAACCCAATGCTTCTCTCTCTCTTCCCCTCATCAATTCCAGGTACCTGAACTATTTTGCCACCAAAGCAAGCCCCACGGGGGTGATCCTGGATCTGTGGGAGTCCCTGCACCAGGACGACGGTGACCTCAATACCCTGGCCAGTGCCTTGGAAGAAATGGGCAAGAGTGAGATGCTGGTGGTCATGGCCACGGATGGTGACTGCTGATGCCACCCTGGCTGCCGCCCATGGACACAGGAAGGGTGGAACTGTAGGGGGCAGGACAGGATGAGAGCACAGGGGAAAAAAGGGGGTGAGTGTGGGGATGGAGATGTCCTCTCCCATCTCACCCTACAACTGCAGACAGGGGAATCCCCATTCTCTTCCTCTTCCTCTTCCCACTCTCACTTACCATAACCAGCCTTAGGAAATCTACACACTCCATTGACAGGAGAGCCTAGAACCCCCCCTCCCCAGGTTCTGTCTCTTCCTGCTCCAACCCTCTTGCCACAGGGAGCTTGGGACCAATGGCTCTGTGATGACGAGAGTCTCAGTCAAAGGGGTAGGTGACCCCTCCACCACCACCCCACAAACACATATGCACAACAGCTCCCACAGCCCTCAGAGACCAGGGCTCTCTCTAAGGCTTCTGGGTTGGGTTTTCTTTTCATTTCTTTTTAATGATGGGTTTCTCTCTCCTCCCAATGCCCTGCCCTCCTCTCCTCCCTTAACGTCATTTTATGCTTTGAAGAAGTCCAGTATGATCTAGACAAACTGCTTTCTTCTGTCAAAAAGAGAGAGAGAGAAAGAGAGAGCTTTACATAAATGGCTATTAAAAGGTCAAAGAAGAAAACCACAAAAGCCACAAAGAAGGAAAAAAAGAGGGGAAAAAACCCAGTTTCTTAGGAAACGCAAAATGATTTATTATCCAGATCTTTGGATGCGTCCTTTTTAAGAAAAAAAAAAGAAAGAAAACTAAAAACAAACAAAAAAGATTTTAAAATTGTTTCCTTGAGTGGATGAGTGTGTGAATTTGGGGGTATGCATAGAAAGTCATGGAAAGCACAGAAATGAAGGAGGGAGGGAGGGAGACCAGTAGAGGTGGTCTGGGAAAGGTTTTTGTTTCTGAAATCAATCTTGGGCTAAATTCAGAAGAAATATGTGACAACAAGAAGGATAAATCACCTGGCCTTGCTCATTTCCAGATGTTCTCTGGGGTCTAGGGGCAGAAGGAAAGAGAGCAGGGAGAGGGGAGGAGAGTGGGTTTCATGGGAGAAATTAGAAAGTCCTTGGAGTCTGGAAGGAGCAATAACTGAAAGGAGCCCCACAGTTTCCCATGCATCCCAGAAGCATATATGTCCATCTTGTGAGTGCCCAGCAAGGGTAAAAGGAGAAATGCTACATACTTTGCATTCCGGACTGCACTTTGGGATACTGGACTCAACCTACCATCTTGGCTGGCCTTGAGCTTCCAGTCCTAGTTGGAAGTCTGGGTTTGCTGCTTGGTAATAATAACCTGGGGTCAGAGGAGATTCCAGTGGGAAGAGCTGACCCTTTGGTTGGAGAGCTGTGGCCAGTGACTTGGCTGATGTCAATGCCTGAGGGGCCATGGCAGAACCACTTGTGAATGAAGACAGCCCAGCCTGCCCACTTTAGCAAAGGAATTGGGGTGAGCCATGCATGACAGGTGGGGGACTCCAGGTGGCTACTTGTTCATTGTTCTATCTTCCCCATATCCCGGATGAAGGATGAGCTCTCAAAATCAGGGCTTAGGTATGTGGGAGAGAAAATAAGAGTAACAAACCCAAGCTGTATTGCATTATGGTAGGGAGTCCAAAGTAGGCTGAATCCTATAAGCTGAGCCAGATTTGGGAGGTCAGTAGCTAGGGATCTCTAAGAGCTGGCCACTTAGGTCAGCCGAGCAAGGCCAACAGCTGTGACTCAGGGCCCACTCCCTCCAAAGAGAATAGGCATGCAGCTCTGTCCCTTGTATGGATCCTGAGTGTGACGGAATTCCTGGTATAGTGACAAATATGAAATTAGGCATCTGGTCTTGGTTATGCCCATGACTAACTGTGTGGCCATGATGAAATCATTTTCTACTTCTAGACCTTAGCATCCTTTCCTGAAAAAGGAGGGAGGGGGTCAGACAAGATGTCTGTAGAAGGGATTTTCCATCTTCCACACAGATCCTCAGAAAAGAGTATTGCCCCTCCTAAGGAGAGTGTAATGGAGTAGAAAGGGTATCCATATGCAGCCCTGGATTCAGCTCTGACTTCCTACCTATGTGACTTTGGGAAAGTCCTCTAAACTCTCTGTGCCCCAGTTTTACTTTATATAAGGAGAGATTTGGATTGGGTGACCTCTCTGGTTCATCCTAACTCTGTCTTGGATCCTGTGATTCAGTAATACCTCTCTGGAGGGGCAGATGGCTTGGGGGGCGGCAGTGCCAAGGCACAGGTGACATTGTCAGATTTGGCGAGCCCAGGGATTTCCCAGGTATCATTTCCAAAGGCTGACTCCTCTCTAATGGTGATGCCCTCATCCTTGGAGAGCTCTCTTCCAGGTACTATTAGGTAAGTAAATTTGGAAACCTCAGAACTAGTTCTGGGCTATTTTACCAGATGTGGAAATGGAGGCGATAGGTGTGTTCTATGTACCTCCTTGTGGCACGGTGGGGAAGCCCTCCCCCTTAGCAGAAGAGCTAGTAGTTAGGTGGGACCCATCCCAGAAGGAGAGGCTGAGAAGGGAGGCCCCCCTAACTGGCTTGGTGTCCCAGTTATATATCCCACAACACATCTTCTCTTTCTGGGAGGGGGTGGAAAGAGTGGGAACGAAGACAAAAGAAGTGGGAGACGTGGCACTGGGAAGGACAGAGACCTACTCCTTAGTACTGGTCTTGCCCTAGCTGGCCCCATCCCATGGAAAACACTTGGTACTTGCTGTTTATGGGATAATAACCAGCTCGCATTTCTAGCCTCACACCTTAACCCAGACCGGGAGCTATGTACCAGCTCCCCCAGGGCTACTCCTGGCTATTATCTAGGGACCTGTAGGAACATGTGCCATCATGTGGTTGCTGGGAATTCGCTGGAACAAGCCAGGAAGACCCTGTGCCTTTGAAAATACTGTTCATTTGGGAGGCGGCTCTTTTTACAATGCGTGAGGCTAGGACGCACTGGGCATCTGAGCTGTGAGCTGGAGGCTTTATGGTGGTTCTCACAACTGGGTGGGGCAGGGGGAGGTGGAAAGAGGGAATGAGAATGGGAAAATCGTCTTTGAGGTCTCTCCCTAACTCAGGATGGGGCAAAAACTGAACTCTTAGGTCTGGAAGACCCTTGGCCAGGGCTTTGGCAGAGGGAGTGGGAGCCACTTGGGGTCCAAGGACATCATGACTCAGGGTGTTTATCCTGAAGGAAAAAGTGGTACCCTACAATTCAGTTGAGTGTAAGGGAAGGGGATAATATGGGCAGCCATTTTGTATGGTGCCATTGTGGGACCTGAATCCTGGATTCAGGCAAGCACTGTGGGCTACAACTGGGTGTTTCCACCTTTATCACTAAGTCTCTGGCAAGACCTTTCAAGGACTTCGAAATCAAACATTAGCCATTAGCTAGAGACCTGTCTTCAAGACAAATTGAACATCGAAACAGCTAGGTGGCACAATGACCTCAGAGCACTTTACCAACTGTGTGACCCTGGGCAAGTGACTTAACCCTGTTTTCCTCAGTTTCCTCATTTGTAAAATGAGCTGGAAAAGGAAATGGTAAACCACTCCTGTATCTTTGCCAAGAAAACTCCAAATGGGGTCACAAAGACTCAGTTATGACTGAAACAACTTAGCTACAGTCATAGGGAATGAGTGCCTGAAGGAAAAGATTCCCCTTTATTTAACAGATAAGGAAAGTGGAGGCCCAGAGAAGGGGAAGTGGCCTGCCCAACATCATACAGATAGCAAAGTAGGATTTGAACCTGGGGGGGGGGGCGGTCCTTAGACTTCCAAATCCAACACTTTCCTCCCTTGCACAGCCACACACCATCTCAGATCGATGGAGTGGCCTGGCTGGGATTGCCACAGGGGAAGAAAGAGAGATCCTGATTTGAAGTCAGAAGACCTGCATTCTAGTCCTGCTGCTTACAACTCATGCCCTTGAATTTGGAGTCAGAGGAACTGGGTTTCGAATGCAAGCCCTGCTCTTCAATATCTGGGCAACCCTGAGAGAAGTCCCAACCTCTCTGGGCCTCAATTCCTTATCTTTAAAGTATGTATGGGGGTGTAGGTGTGAACTCAATGGCCTTCCAACTGTTGGGCTCCTGCACCCTGTGATCTGGGCCTCATTTTCCTTGTCTATGCAACAAAGATGTTAGATTCACTATAAATCTCTGGGGTTCCCTTTCTAGCTCCAACATTCAATGATGCTGTTGTCCTCAAGGGAAACGCTGAGGAGAGACCCCTGGGTCTGCTGCTGGTGCTGCCAGGAGTCTCATTTCCCCATCTCCTTTTCCTCCTCTGTTCCCTTTTTCTATGACCCCAAATGCCTTGCTCTCTGCTCTTTTTATGGGCCATCCTTCCTCCTCTGTTGCTCTGTGGAGCCCACAACTGCATCACCGAGAATTTGGAATGACAGGACACATATCTACACCAGCCCTGAATGATTTGATTCCTAGAAATTGTGGGCAAGGTTCAGAGGGCAGAACCAGCTTGGAGTGCGCCTCCTAGGAAAGGTCCAGCTGCCCATGTTCATAAAGAGGCCCCATAAAGGGTTTACTGGGCTCCTCATCTAGAAGGTTTGCTGGTAAAATTGCCTCCCAGATCCAGCAGAGCTGGGGAGGGGCTATGGGCAGGGGATGGATTTCAGCATTTCTCCCAACTCTTTCTGAGACCACCTTCAAAGGGGTGTGTGTTTGTATGTGTGTGTGTGAGTGTGAGCGTGTGGATGTGTAAGTATGTGCGAGTGTGTGTGTGCTCTATTTAACTACATAGGATGTATGCTCACTTATTTGTCCCCAGTTTGGATATCTCAAGTTTGGAGTGGCTATTCCTTTCCCCTCAGGACTCTCTGGACCCCGTGTGCCTCTCTCTGCTCTCAATCTCCCCATCCCTCTCTGTATCTCTCTCTGTCTTCTCTGGGACAGTCTCTAGCTGCTCCATGGTCCAAGAGTGGGATCAGCAGCTCTGTCTATGTCCCCGGTGGGCAGACAGGCAGGCATACGGGGGGGTGGGGGTGGCGGTGGGGTAGGGGGAAGGGGGCTTCCAGTGGCTGGGGAGGAGAGAGCATCTTTCCAGAGAGAAAGGGCCAATTGCTATGCTCAGTGGGCATTCTCTTTTCTTATTTATATATGGCAGGGGGTGGGAGAGGGAGGACAGGGGTTTGAAGGACAGCCCCTGAACCTGGAGTGGTCTCTTCTGTAAACTCCAAACCTGTAAATAACATCTAGCTTTCCTATTGTAACAAAATTAATTTTTATGCAATAAATTATATTTCTTAGTCTAATAAAAAAATTGAAACCAGGTGAATCCTGCTGCCAACTTCTGTTTTGGCACATTAGAAACACAGTGTTTGGGCCTCTTGCCATAGGCTGTCCTTCTCCACCTGATCATGTAGGGAAAGGGGAAGGGGCTCTTAAGTCAATCAACAAACATTTCTTCTCTTTGGGTTTCACAAGTGTGATAGCTTAAGAGAATGAGAAAATAGGCCCTGCCCTCCAATGTTTAGGATAGAACAGTATGCTAATTCAAGTGCCAGAGTATAGGACCTGGTCAGAGGAGGGAGGGCACCAAGGGCTGTTACCATCAGGGAAGACTCTCCAGGACACAGGGCTGGAGCTAAGCCTCACAGGATAGTGGCCTGGAAAAAACAAGCCCAGTTTTCATAGGTAAGCAATGCCATCCCATGCCACGCCATTCCATAACATACCATACCATACCATAAAGTATGTGATCTGAGGGTTATCATACCCATTTTACAGGTGGGAAAATGGAGGCTCAGATATAACTGAAGTTACTCCCAAGGCCAAAGAGTTAGTCTCAGAGCCTAAATTTGAATCCAGGTTTCCTAAGACTAACCTTCTTTCCCCTCCTGTGACTGGTGGGTAGCTAAGGGGTGGGTATGAGCCAAGTCAAGGAGTGTCTGTGGATGAGTGAGAGAATGGGCAAACAAAAGGGCAAAATGAACCCACAGGGATGTGGTGCTCCAGTGAGACTGAAGCCAGCTGGGGCCAGTCTTTGGGGCCAAGCTGGGAAGGAAGAGGCTGCCTGACAGCAAGGAAGGGCCAGGCATCCAGGCAATACTCCAGGTGGTAGGGAATGGCCTCAGGGAAGCCCTTATCCTCCAGTAAGAAGCCAAGCGGCCCCTGTCAGAGATATATCATCAAGGAGTTTCCCTCTAGCTCCAAGTGAGAAGCCGCTTCAGAGCAGAGTGCCCAAGGCAGGGTGTCTAGGATTGTGAAATATCTGGGCTTGGGGCCAGAGCAGGGAGAGGACCAGACATGCTATATTAGGGCCTAGATGACTGAGCTGGCACTTTCCCAGGCTGAGTATGTCCTGAGAACTAGGAAAACTGCAGGGGCTGAGGCCTCAGGGGCCACCCCACCCCTCTCACTCTCCCCACAGCTATAGTCCCTGGAGTCTCTCCTTCTCCCTGATAGAGCCAAAAGGCTTCTCATCCAAAAGATTTTTGGATTCCACCATAGGATTCTAACATTGCCACTCAAGCACAGCTAAAGGCAAGTTTGGTTACAGCAAAATTATGCCAGTCACTGTAGGGGCCTCCCCCTCCCCCTAAGATCCCTTTCAGCCAACAGCACTGAGCTCAGTACAGCATTTATTTTTAAGCCCCTTGCGAAGCAAGAGGGGCCCAAAGCTAAAAAGGCCTGAGGTGAGGTTGGGTGGAGAAAGTGGGGAAGGGGAAGGACCACCAGAGCAGCTGGTTAAACCCAACAGGGATGCCTCAGTAAGCAAAGTCTGGGCGAGGAGTGATTGGCACGTTGTCTGGCCTCCTTTTCTCCTTGGCAGTTGTGGCTGTAATGGCGATGGTGATGGTGGATGAGCCATTCAGTTTTATCCTGGTGTTGTTGGAGGTATTCCTGCTGGCAGAAGCAGTATTACCTCATTCTGCCTAGCTGTTGGTATTCTTGGTGGGTCTGGAGGTATTTAGGGGGAGGCTGCTGGTATTTCTGATGGGGCATTGGTAGTATTTCTGGTGGGGCACTGGAAAGTGGTGGTGCCCTTCATGATGGTGGCAGCAATGGCAGCCTTATTGTTTATTATGGTGGTCATGTTTGGATGGGAGCAGGTAGAAAGGGTGAGAGCAAAGTGAACCAGCTCATTGGCCATCCATGACCCCCAGGGAATGCCAGGAGGTACATTCCCCCCCCCCTAGCTTCTGAAATCATTAAAGACAGCCATGAATTTCTCGATTTATTTTCTGCACTTTGGCATAGTCATCGTGCAGCAGTTTATACGTCTCCCCGAGTTTCCTGGACTTCTTCATCCCAGTGGTGCAATCATTTTCCATTACATTCATATAAGATGTGGCTTTCTTCTCATTGCATCAGGGAGAAGATCGCACCTGCCCAGACCTCCCTCGCCTCATTGCGGGCTCCCGGCTCGGGACCTTGCCGGTTCCCTGAGAGCCAATTCCATTGCCTGATGAAACTGGTGGCATAGCTTGACTCCCGCACCCTAGAGTCCTCCTACCCCCATGAAATGCCCATGGGGCCACGTGACTGTAAAGAGGGAGCTAAAGCATACAGATAAATACAGTCATTGGTAAAGTGTGGGGGTAGGGAGAATAAATATGTCTAGAGCACCCACTATGTGCTAGGCATTGTGCCAAGTGTTTTATAAATAATCTCACTCGATGCTCACAACAACCCTGTGAGGTAGGTGGTGTTATAATCCCCATTTTATGGTTGAGGAGACTGAGGCAAACCTGTGCCCAGGGTCACACAGCTAGTAAGACTCTGAGAGCCAGATATAAACTCCAGCCCAATGCTCTCTCTACTACACCACCCCTATCTATGTTGGTGGGTTGAAGAATGGATAAATTTAGGACCCACTTATTTCTCAATAGATATTTTTTATTGTTGCTGAGTCATTTCAGTCATGTCTGACCCTTTGTGATGCCATTTTGGGGTTTTTTTGGCAAAGGTACTGGAATGGTTTGCCATTTCCTTCTCCAGCTCATTATTCCAAATGGCAGATGAGAAAATGAGGTACACAGGGTTAAGTGAATTGTCCAGGGTCACATCATTAGCAAATGTCTGCATCCAGATTTGAATTCAAGTCACCCTGCCTCTGGGGCCAGCACTGTATCCCCTACACCACCTAGCTGTTCTCCTAATAGATATAGTGCTGTATAATGGATAGAACACTAAATTTAGGGAGACCTGAATTCTAATCCTGATTCACATATTAGTTCTAGGTTTCCTGGGCGAGTTACTTATTTCCTCAACCTTACTTTTTCCATCAGCAGCAGAGGGAACACGGAACCCTGAGAATCAGACCTGGCATCTAGGGCCAGCTCCATCACCGACATGTAAGATCCTGAACCATTCACTGAGGCCTCCTAGAAAGTGATGAGCATCCAGTGAGGTGGCCTCAAGAGTCTCTTCTGGCTCTGGAACTCTGGTTCTGCCAGACTTGGGTGATTTACATAGAAGGCTTTCCCATTTCATATTATAATGGACACTCATGTACTAAAATGACATTTATTGTGGACAGGGACTGTCTCATCCTTTGTGTTCCTCATATACGCAGGGCATATGACGAGTGTCTTGTATATACTGTATGCTACCTCAGACACTTATTAGCTTTATGACCTTGGGCAAGTCAATTAACTTTTCTGTGCCTTCATTTCCTCACCTGAAAAATCTTGGGATTGGATTAGATGATCTCAGAGTTCCTTTTCTGCTCTAAATCTATGATCCAGAACCCATTCCAGTTGTACAGGCTGGGTACAAGACCTGCCGCCAACAGGAGGACCCTTCCTCCTCTTGCCTTCGCCTCCCAGCTACCCAGAATCCCTCCATGCTGTTTGACTCTTTGAGTGGGACTCACCCACTCTATTCCTTCTCATGAGATGGAAGAACTTCATGCCTTATCACTCTCCCTGTCTCTATATCTTGTAGACTTTTGGTGCTGGAACTTGTCAGTTCAGGCACATAGACTTTTTGACTTTCCATCTGCCCTACAACTGAATTTTTTAAAATATATTTTGCTTCCCCTAACTAGAATGTGAGCTCCTTGAGAGAAAGAGCCATCCAGTCTTTTCTATTTGTATGCCTAGCTTTAACACTATTCTTGGCACATAGTAGGTGCTTAATAAATGCATTTTCATTCATTCTCTACTCAACACATTTTTGTTGAATCAGTGGGGTAAAGTCATTTGTCAGAAGTGCTCTCAAGAGGGCATCTAGTAACCAGGTTCTGATTCATCTTCCTTCCCTGTATTTGTACCTCCAGCTCTTAGCATGGTGCCTGGCACAGAGCACTTGCTTAATAAATGTCAGTGACTTGTAGGCAGACTACTCTTTCATGAATCTTTCTTGTTTTTAAGACCTATTGTAAAGATTTCCATAAAAGCCTCCTTGTTTGTCATTTTTTCTTACATAATTACATCTACACTGCTAACTATTCCTTCATTATTAGGGTCTTCATGTGAGGAGGGGTCCACCCAAAATGCTCCTCTGATGCCTCAAAATGGTATGGACATGACCCTACACCTTGTAGATTATGCCAGAGGAGTATAAGCCTAAACAACATCTACCAAGCTGGAGAGGCTCAAAGTGTTGGTTGGTAATGGATTGTATGCCCAAGGCAATGGTAGAAGTCTAGTGGTGATATCTCTTCATTTTTGTATTTGTCAAAACACCTTCACAATAGAAGAAGTGTTGAACTCAACACTCAGGAAGACCCAAGGTCGATTCCCACCTCAGACACTTACTAGCTGTGTGACGTTGAGTAAGACATTTAGCTTCTGTATGCCTCAGTTTAAAGGGGTGGCCATGACAATACTCTCAGAGGTGCACAATCAACCAATCAGAGGTTGGGAATATGGGTCACATCCCTCCTTCCACGTGAAAGTGAATCACAGAATTTGTCTCCAGCATCACTACAGCACCCATGCTCCACCACTTTCCCCTACTGTGCCAACTCTTAACCTCTCTCCTTCTGTCCATCTCCTTTGGATGATTATAACCCGATCTCCACCAGGGCACCTATATCAGTAGCTATGCAGGTACCATTAAGAAAATTCCACCCCCCATGCCCAAGATAGCTACACCTTGCCCCTATATCACCTTGTGGCTGTATCAGGTGCCCCTCATCTGGCAGTGGCTGGTTCCTATGTTCCAGGGCAGTGGCCAGTGAGTGAGTGCCCACCCCCACTCCTTTTTTTGCATAGGCCAGAGTGAGTCACCCAGGATAAGCAAGCAGGGCTCTCATTCCATGATCTTTCCTTCTAAACTCCTCCTCCTCCTGTCCTTCTCCATGGTGGCAGTAGCCCTGTCCTTCTAGTCACCCAAATCCACAGTCTTGATGGGGCTCCTGACTCCTTGTCCTCTCTCCACACGCTGGTCAGTTGCCAAATCTTGGTATTTCCACCTCCTCTTTCTATTCTCACAAAATACTGCTCTAGTTCATGCCTCTTGCCTGGACCATTGAAATTGCTTCCTAATTGGTCTCCCTGCCTCTGGGCATTCATCTCTCCAATATACCCTACCCCCCACCCAGCTGCCAAGGCAAATCTCCTAAAAGCCCACATCTGACCATGCCACTTCCTCCTCAATAAATCCCAGTGGCTCCTTGCTGACTCTGACCAAACATCATTTAATCTGGATCTCCTGGGATCATAGACCCAGAGCCAGAAGGGTCTTCAAGGACCACCTGGTCCAACTCCCTTGCCCTGTCATTGAAAATTACATTATGTGACTTGTCTGAGGTCACCCAAGTAGTAAACATCAGAGATGGGATTTAACCCAGGTCCTTTCTCTTCAGAGTCAGGATTCTGTCCATTGTAGCCTTGATGCTTTTAATTTCTAATTCTATAGAAGCATACTTTGTAAATAAGTAAATTTACACATATCACGAGAAGGGGCTCAAAATGTATTTTTTTTCTGGCAAAGGTACATGATTAAAAAGGTCAGGAACATCATAGCTGTCTTCAAGTAGATAGAGGGCTGTAAGGATGGAAGGGTCTGCTAGGTGGTGCCATAGTGCACAGAACGCTGGACCTGAAGTCAAGCTTGTTTTCAGGAGTTCAAATCCAGACTCAGACACATAGTAGCTGGGTGACCCTGGGCAAGTCACTTCACCTGTTTCCCTCAGTTTCTTTATCTGTCAAATTAACTGGAGAAGGAAATGACAAACCAATCTAGTATCTTTGCCAAGAAAAACCTAAATGGATTCACAAAGAAACACAACTGAAAATGAACTAAACAACAAAAGAAGGAGGAATTTTGTTCTTCTTGGTCCCAGAAAGTAGAGCTTATAGCAAGGGTAGCAGGTGCAAAGAGGTAAACCAAGGACTGGAGTAAAGAAAAGCTTCCTAATAATTGGAGCTAATTTAACTAGACCGATTAGGGAGGGGGTGAGTTGCCTCTCACTGAGGGTATTTAAGCACAAACAAAATGGCTCCCTGTTGCATATGTCAGAAGGGATTTCTGCTCTGCTACAGGTTGGACTAGGTGACCTCAGATGCCCCTTCCAATTCTGTGATTCTGTTGTCCAAGAGACTCTCATTACCGATTTTGTCATAGGGTGATGAAATTGTTGGTCATAGTAATCCTAAGACACCATCTAGAACATTCTGAGAAGGAAGGATGAGCTTAGTATTGATGGAGGAAATAGCTACAGCAATGAGAACCGAGCTATAACTTGGGTGGGGCAACTAGGTGCCAACATTTAAAGAAACGCTGACAGCACTTTTAGTCCCTTTGTCAGCTCGGAAATAACGAAACTTGGAACTTAATTTGCAAGGTTGACTAGGTAAAATAGAATTCTACCAGATGCCTCACTCTTTCACCTTTCTCCCTCACTCTATTGCATTCATAGATGAACTCTCTGGCCTCCTGAAGCATTTGAGTATCCCCAGCAGTGGCCTCAAAAAGAGTGCTGGCATCTGAGCCATCCTTCCCAAATTCAATTTGGGGGATGCATTCTGTGTCTCTTGCCCCATCACAAACATTGTTAGCTATGTTTTCACCAATGAAACTACAGCTCTCTGAAGGACTAAAGTCTAAGACTATAATAAAAATTCAATGGCACTATCCTCATTTGCCTTTTCTGTGACCAACAGTATGTGTGCATTGTACTAGGAGTTAAGTAACTTTAGGACACAAGGTAATATGTGGCAACTACAAATAACTACCTATCTCTATCTATCTATCTATCTATCTATCTATCTATCTATCTATCTATCTATCTATCTATCTATCCAGATTTGAATATTTGTCTGGTTCCATTTTGTGTCCAGAGTTGTTTAGAGTGATGCTTTAAATTTCTAGTACTTACATAAAAAAACAAGAAACATGAAGTGACTTCCTGTATGACATCAGGAAAATGGCTCTATCTTCCTGGGCGCTCCCTACAGATCATCAGCACATCCTTGCTTATCGCTCGGGCTCTTGTGTTAATCGACTGAAATGACAGTCGTAAACATACTTTGAAAGAATCTATCCAGAGACAAGATAAGATATTTATTTCCCAACTAGTCAGTGAGGATTAGACAGAAGGTACTATTGGTCAGGGACTTCAAATGCTTTTAAGAACTAGATTGAGTATGACAGCTGCCTTATTGCCAGTTTCTCAACTATGTCTCTGGATATGTTGTTACTGACTAGAATTGAAATGACATTAGGAGGTATTAACTACAGAGACCCAGGAACTGCTGTCAGGCTTTAGAGGAGAGATGGAGAATGGGGAGACATGACAAGATGAACAAGTTTTTCTGAGTGCTAGATCAAGGGCAATGAATTTAAAGGCTGCTGAAAGCACATGGAGTCCTTTAGCTTTATGGAAACAACAGATCATAGCAACAGTTAGCAAGAATAATTAATTAAAATAGCAAAGCTCTCAGATGGTGGTCTTCTTTAGTGGGGTTAGGAGGTAAGGAGGGAGGTAGTTTGGAACTTAAGATATAATAAAAAAAATTAAAGAATAAAAACTGCACAGAAGTCAAGAAATAAAATAGAAAAGCTCCCCTATGGCCCACTTTCTACCCCAAGTGAACTCCTCTCCAGCCCAGCTCAGCCCAGCCTGGGTTCACACTTGTAGCTTTCCAGGGTTTTCTATGGAGAAGAATGGAGCTGTTGTTATAGTCCCAGATTTTTAAAAGTTGATTTTGAGAGGAGAAGAATCAGAAGAAAATGGGATAGAGGGGGAAACATCGTTAGCAATCATAACTGAATGGGAATGTAATGAACTAACCCACAGAATGGAAGCAGATAGCAGAATGGATTAGAAATCATAATCATCAATATGTTGTTTACAAGAACAACACTTAAAAAAGAAAGACACACACAGAGTTGAAATAAAGAGCTAGATCTTAATCTAATATGCTTCAGATGGACCAAAAAAAGGCAAGGGCAGCAAAGATCTCATGATCTCAGACAAAGCAAAAGCAAAAATAGGCTTAATTAAAAAGGGTAATTAGGAAAACTACATTCTGCTAAAATGCACCACAGACAATGAAGACATATTTTAAAAATTTTACAGCAAATTTCTTTGATAAAGGCCTCGTTTTTCAAATATATACTGAGTACAGAACTCAGTCAAATTTATAAAAATAAGAGCCATCACCCAATTGACATATGGTCAAAGGATACAAAAAGGCAGTTTTGAGAAGAAGAAATAAGAGCCATCTATAGTCGTATTTTTAAAATGCTCTAAGTGAATAGAGCACTGAGCCTGAAGTTAGGAGGACCTGAGTTCAAATCCAGCCTCAGACACTTGACACTTAACTAGCTGTGTGAACTTGGGCAAATCATTTAACCCCAACTGCCTTAGCTTCCCCCCTAAAAAAATGCTCTAAGTCACTATTGATTAGAGAAAGGCAAATTGAAATAACTGTGAGGTACCACCTCACACGTATCAAAAATGGCAAATTCTGGAGGGCTTGAAGGAAAAATAGGGACACTAATGAACATTAGTAGAGTAATGCACTGGTCCAACCATTCTACAGAGTTTTGGAACATTGCCCAAAGGGGTATAAAACTGCACATACCCTTGTGACCCAGCAATATCACTGCTAGGTTTGTATCCCAAAGAGATCAAAGAAAAAGGAAAAGGACCTATATGTGCAAAAACATTTATAGCTACTCTTTTTGTGTTGGCAAAGAGTTGGAAATCGAGGGGATGGATGCTCGGCATTTGGGGGATGGCTGAATGAGTTGTGTCATATGTTTGTGATATAGTGCTATTGTGTTGTGGGAAATGACAAGGAGGGTGGTTTCAGAAAAAAAGGTGACAAGTCCTATATGAACTGATGCAAAGTGAAATGAGAAGAACCAGGAGATCACTGTATACAGTAAGAGCAACGTTGTAATGATGTTCAACTGTAAAAGACTTAGCTACAATTCAAGAATAGAACTCACAATGGAAAAAAATGCTATCTACCTACAGAGAGAAACCCGATGAACTCTGAGTGCAAACTGGAGCATCATTTTCTCACTTTATTTTTCTTGCTTGTTTTTGAAATATGGTGAACATGGAGACATGTTCTACATGATTTCACGTGTATGACTGATATCATTTTGCTTGCCTTCTCAGTGGGTGGGGGAAGGGTTGTAGGGAGAAAGGGAGAGAACTTCAAACTCAAAATTTAAAAAGAAAAAAATATTAAAAACAAATTTTTAAGTTTATTTCAGGACACTTTTCCTACAGCTGGTCCTGGGCATGGTTTGTGTGGCTCTGGGTACAAAAATATTGTTGGTGTTTCTAGCTAGATCCAAAGTCAAATCTGGAAATTCACCCATATCCAAACTGTATGAGTATACACAGGGTGGAGGCAGGGGGAAAACAGACTGCTCAACAACTCCTTAGCTTATTAGTCAATTTACCCAGTGGAATGTCCTTAGCCACCCCCACCCCCCAATTGGTTTGCTAGAAAGCCCTTTTTCCTATGCCACCCTTTCCAATGGAGACCAATAGGTTAACAAAAAAAAAATTAGCATTAATGAATAAATGAGGACAGATGTAACAGCAAACCCACTCGGTACCTAACTTAAGTGAAGCCTACAGCTAAACCTCACACCATCTTCTACCACATTCTGTGGTCCTGATCACAGAGTAATGCAGAGATTGAGACTTACAAAGCATATTTCAGACACTTTATACCTGTGGTCCTACTAATTCAGGTTAGTCATGGGATCAGGGGACATGATGCACTCAGAACCTCACACAGCTTCCTAGAGGTAAGCTCTAGGTCTGTTCCCTGAGGCTACAGTCAAGTTTCACATCCCCCAGGACCTCCCTGAGTCATCTACCCCCAAAAGCCCCCTCTACCCGACATGCCCAGAATGCCTTAGAATTAATGTTCACGGCCAGCCTCCCCCTTTGGATTCCAGCTTCTCCTTGTCTCTCAACAGTAACTCATTCTCCTTCATTACCATCCCTGGCCAGACTGGTTCCCAAATAACCAACCAGACACCCAATGAAGCTATGGTTGGGAAAGGGATAAATTTCTCTTAGGAAATCATCAGGCTAAGGGGATATGCACTAATTCTTGTCCAGGCCCACCTCATTAGAGGTACAGTGAATGGATAGAATACTGGGCCTGAAATTCTGAGTTCAAATCCCACCACAAGTCATTTACTAACTGTGTTACCTTGGGCAAGTCACTTAACTTCTGTCTACCTCAGTTGCCCCAATTATGAAATGGGGATTATAATTATAGCTCCTACCTCCCATGGTTGTTGTGAGCTTTAAATGAGACAGTCTTTGTAAAGGGCTTAACCCAGAGCCTGGCACATAGTAAGTTCTATATAAATATAAATATCTCTCAGGGATAGATAATCTATTATATTTCTATCTCATCTGGGGAGGGGAGAAATCTAGTGTTTCTCCTTTTTGAGCCACTATTTACACCCTGGGTTGGCAGGGAGGGGTAGAGACAACAACCCAAAGTTCAGGGTTCAAATCCTAACTTTTCTACTTGTTCTCTGGATGACCTTGAAGTCAATTCAACCTCTGGGCCTTGGTTTTATTATCTTTAATTTATTTATTTGGCAATGAGGGTTAAGTGACTTGTCCAAGATCACACAACTAGTAAGCATCTGAGGTTAGATTTGAACTCAGGTCCTCCTGACTGCAGGGCCAGTGCCCCACCCCTTGCACCACCCAGATGGCCCTCCTCATCTTTTAAATGGAAGAGTTGGACTAGATGACCTCTAAGGCCCTTTCCAGTTTTAGAGCTAAGATCCTAAATGCTATAAACCCAGATAGTCTTTAGCACTGAGGATCCTAAGCTCTCTGTCCCAATGTTGCTTTCTATATCAATGGTTGTATTTGTTCCAATCCTCCAGGGCCAAATGATTCCAACATAACAAGCAAAACCAGCACACAGCATTGAAAAGTGATTTCTGTTGCACTCTGCTCTGTTAGCAACAGTCCTTTACTGGCCTATTGGGTCTTGTCCTCCAAGCAGAGTCTGAGTCTTCCTAGGGGTGCGTGAGGGGGGCAGCTTCCAGCCTACAACCCACAGGAACCTCAGGGGTACATTATTCATCAGACTTCATTAAGTGAAAGTCTTAATGTCAGAAAATTCTGCTCCCTGAGTCATCTGGGTATTTATTTTGTGAAAATGTAGAGGTTCAAAATCTCCTGCAGATTGAATCCCAGAATTCCAGGAATGGAAATTAAGTAGATGGCCCTTTAGTCCAGGCCAAAAAAAAAAATTCTTCCTATGACACATCCAAGAGCCAGAGGACCTGGGTTCAAATCCCATTCTGACACCAGCTACCTGTGTACTTTAGTTTCCTCAACTGTAAAATAAGGGAGATTGGATTGAGGTCTCTTCTGGAGCTAGATCTAAGAACTTTACACTTCCAGTAAGGGGGAGACTATCCCTGAAGGCAGAGAATTCTGGTATGAGTCACTTCTGATTATTTGTACATTTTTCTTGACATCAAAGTCTATTTTTACTTCTTTTCAATAGGCAAAAATTGGTTCAGTTCAGATGATCCTTCCTCCATGAAGCCTTCCCTGATTTCTACAGTTTTAAGGGTTCTTTCCCTCCTCAGATTTGCCCTTTGTCTATGTTTTCCCTTTGTTTCATCCCACACTACTCTCTAATGCACGTATCAATGTTATGTGTCCTAGCCCCCCAAATTGTCCCCCAATTATATGTAAGCTCCTTTAGACCAAAAGTTGTTCCATTAAAAAAAAAATCTTTGCACCCTCAGGTGGCAAAGCGCCTTTCACAAAGTGTGACTATGATAAGCTGTTTAACCTCCATGGCCCTCAGTTTTCTCATCTGTAAAATGGGGCTGATAAGAGGTAGTGGTAAGACTCAAATGAAAATATGCACAGAAAACACTTTGTAAACTCAGTCCATTATTATTGTTTTTAGGCTGTTAAGGTTTGTCAGATGGAACTGAATTGCATAAAGCCAACTGTGTCAAAATTAATAGGGAAGGGGAGCTGACCAGGAAGCTTAGTAATGGATTGAAGGGAGTGCTGATTTATCCATAAGGCGGTGCTGCCCAGGCAAGCAGGTCTATGGATGGTCCCTTCACTGGGCTGTTGCAACAGATTTGTTTCCTCTTTAGTCACACATCTAGGCAGTCCAGAGAAGGGGGTCGAAGCTTTGATCAAGTGATCAGAGAACAGGCAGGTAAAGGGACTGATGCCAGACTGAGCAAAGTGTTTGTCCCGGCAGCAGGAGTATGGAGCAAAGCACCAATATGGCTTAGAAATGGGAACCTGATCATCTGACTTGTGAGTGAAGGGAGAAGGCAAACAGGGATAAGGAACTGGGACAGAGACAGGGGAAGACAAAACATAGGCAAAAAACAAACATAGGTGAGAATTCTCTGCTAAGGGCAGAGATGACAGGAAGGAAGGAGGGCAACTCCGGGGGACTGAGGAACACCCTTGCTGTGTTTAGCCTTGTATTTTGGCACTCCAAGGAGGGTTGGAGGAGAAAAAGCAAAGTTCTGCTAGACTCTGGACCTTTAGGAAGCCAGACATATTGCCTAGAGCCTCGTGAAAAGATCGGGAGCCTGGGGCCTGTGAAAAGAGTGCTCATGTGGCAGGGAAACATTCCCTCGATTTGGCCAGCAGATGGTGGTAGAGAACAAACAGTTCTCGATGACCCGTCTGCCTTCAGATGCTGCCATCATAAACTCTTTTGGTTATAAGTATGCTGCCCCCATATTCAATAAAACAGGACTCGCTATAGCCTCTCCAAGCAGGAACTCCCTCGTTGGAAGTCCGGAGCCTTCCCTGGGGCCCCCACTCAACCTTAGAACTTCAAGGAAATTCCAGGAAGCCAACAGAGCCACAGAATTCTGCTGAATGTGTGACCCAAAAAGAAATTGGATCCATTGCAAGTCTACACCTTAGAGAATGCCTGGGGCACTAATGGGTTAAGTGACTTGACCAAGGTCACAAAGACTTGAATTCAGGTCTTTCCAACTTTGAGGTTAGCTTCATTAACTTCTTTGCCATCCTCAGCCACTCTGAGCCCACAGCAAGATGAGGTTATGTTCCTCCCTCCCCAGATGTGTAATCAGCTTCCTTTTGTGACTTTATCTCAGCAGCCCCAGAGCAGGAGCAGTGACTGTTTTTCTGACCACAGTTCCTTTGTCTGTAAAATGAGGGAGATGAATTAGAATATTCTAAGATCCCTTTTAGCTCCAAATCTATGAAACTTTGACCTTCTATCATGGGGGTTACCCAAGGATCAGAGGGCAGCTAGGTGGTGCTGTGCATAGAGTGCCAGGCCTGGGATCAGGAAGACCTGAGTTCAAATCCAGCCTCAGACACTTACTAGCTGTGTGACCCTGGGCAAGTCACTTAACTCTGTTTACCTCAGTTTCCTTATCTGTAAAATGAGCTGGAGAAGGAAATTGCAAACCACTTTAGGACCTTTGCCAAGAAAACCCCAAATAGGGTCATGAAGAGTCAGACACAAAAGAAATGGCTGAATACCACACATAGGGATCAGAACTCACAGGGAGAAAGACGTTCAGGGGGCAGCTACTAAGTTATTAAAGAGGTGACCATGGCATCAAGGTTGGGCACGAAGGCCTTTCAGTTTAAAATGTAAAAATCACTCTTAGTTTGCTAGCTGTACAAACATAGGTGGCAGACTGAATTGGCTTGAATTGGCTTGTGGGCTGTAATTTGCCAGTCCCTGGACTAAGAGATGAGTGTCGTTTTTAAGTTGGAAGGTAGCATAGCATAATGGTCTAGAATCAGAAAGACACAGGCTCAGACTTTGCCTCTGGTTTGACTTGACCACAGGCAGCTCCTCTACCTCTCTGAGCCTCAGTTTCCTTGTCTGTAAAATGAGGATAACTATGCTGAAAATATCTAACCCCACTAATTTCTTGTGAGTCTCAAAGAAGGTAATACATGAAGCTTTCCTTTTTTGCATTCACTTTTTATTTTTTTTCCTCAATTACGCATAAACATTTTAACATTCATTTTTAAAATATTGCGTTCCAATACATTACTTTTAAGTCTTAAGTAATACATATCAGTGATTATTATTATCAAAATATTGAAGAGAATCTAGGAGGTCAGTAATATGGAGCTATGACTTATAACCAAGGTAAGGAAATGAATGATTGGGATTGGAAGACCATCATGAGAAGGTGCCCCATTCTAATATGTGCCACCTGCAGAACTTAAAAGATTAGAAAATCACTTAAAAAGTTAATCCGTCTGGGGCAGCTAGGCCGTGCAGTGAATAGAGCACCGGCCCTGGAGTCAGGAGGACCTGAGTTCAAATCTGAACTCAGACACTTAACACTTACTAGCTATGTGACTTGGGCAAGTCACTTAACCCCAATTGCCCTGCCCTCCCCCCTCCAAAAAGGGGGGGAAAAAAAGAAAAAATGAATCTGGTACAGGGTTCCAAAGTAAACTGACCTGCCTTGTGGAATTAGTGTGATGAACACTGCTCAGGAGTGTTGGAGGCAGGAGTCCAGCTCAGTTATTTATGGTTGCATGGCTTCTGAGGTTCCCGCTCTCCTCTTCCCCCCCGAAAAAAAAAAAAATTCTATTACTCTGTGTAGCGTCTCTGCTTGAGAGTACTGAAATGACAGGAATACTCCACAAGGTGGCAGCATTGACCTACAGTGGCCTTCCCATTCCTGTAGCAACTGATTGCCTTGATTAAAGGCTTCATGTGTGTCCTATGGGGCAGAAATCTGTGTTTGGGGCTGGATACACAGAGGGAGTAATTAAAAATGCCTGTGCAGATGGAAAATATTTAAGTTACCTCTGAATTGCCTAATCATCCAGCAGTTGAGCAGGTCACTGGAGAAGGTACGATGGATCCCCATTCCATTCTCAGAAAACATTGTTATTTCTTACCGGCTGCCTCTAACCTGGCCAGCAGTGGAATCCTTTCCTTCAGGGCACTCCAGCTGGGGCTAAGAGATCAGAAAACCTCACCAGACCTGCTCAGTCAGGCAGTCTGGAGTGGGGGACAAAGCACCTCTGTGCTCACGCCTTTCTGTCCCTGCATTCTTGTACCCACTGCCTTCTGTCCCTTCTACCCATCCTTTGCCCTCAGGCCAAAAGACATTCTGCCCCAATCGCTGCCAGTGCTGGAGGCCACCTTCTAGCTTCTCCACAGTCACATAGACATCCCAAAGACCCAACTGCTAGGAGCACCAGAGCCCTGGCTTCTTCCTGACTTCCCTAAACAATCTGATAGAATCATACTTACTACCTTCCCTTCCTAGCTATCTCCACATCCCAAGGAGTAAATGAAGGACTGCCTCTCCACAAAGGACCACTCCTACAACTGGTGTCACTCTCAGACCCACGGCACCCTGAGCTCTTGTCTGAAAATGGGCAGTTCCCAAATGGGCCATGATGACAGGACCATGGATACAGAACTTCAAGGAACCTCAGAGACCATCCGGTCCAAACCCTTCGGTAGACAGCTGAGGAAACTGAGATACTTACTGAGAGATGTAAGGGACATGCCCAGCATCATTTGGGTATTAGGTGGCAAAGTCAGGACTTGAACTCAAGTCCTCTGACTCCAAACCCAATACTTTTCCCACTACCTCATCATGCCTCTCTGACATATACCCCACCATCATAAGTTGCTTATTTGGTGTTCTATCCTGGGTTCCAGTTGGTGTGTGTGTGTGTGTGTGTGTGTGTGTGTGTGTGTGTGTATGTGTGTGTGTGATGAATATTTTCTCCAATGAGAATATTCAGCCAATCTAATGTCCCTCTAATTTCTCCCATGGTTCTGGTCACAGAGCTGGGCATCCAGCAGGCATTTGATAAATGCTTATTGAGTTAGAGAATTTCCAGCATGGTTAAGAACTCCTAACCTACCTCAATTATACCACCTGTCTAGTCCTTTCAATCATGCTTTTTTTATCCATTCATTCACTCATTCATTCATTCATTCACGTCAAGTAAGGATTCCTGGTTCTGGAAAGAATTTGGAGCTAGAGGAACTAGATTCAAATCATGGCCCTGCCACTTACTATCTCTGTGTGATGTTGGACAAATCATTTAACCTTTCTAGGTCTCAGTTTCCTCAACTGTAAAACAAGGAGCTTAGACTAAGTTAGCTTGATGGCTCTTTCCATCTCTACCATTCCAAGGTGAAATACTACAATTGTCTCAAGAAGCATTAGGAGATCGAAAGAAAAGGGTTGCCAAAATTAATATGAATTCACTTTAATTTTTTAAATAAAAGTACATCAAATCGAATCTTTGTAGGGAAAGGAACTATAGCTCCTCAAAAGATAAGGTCGCATTGGTCAATTTAGTGTAACAAACATTTAGGGAGACGATGAAGGACAGATGCAGGAACCTTGGAGTTTGACTCTAAAGGCCTGGAAAGGTGGCACCTGACCTCATAGCTGACCTCTGCCACTTTGTTACTTGGGCTATTAATTTGATTATGTCTGACTCTTTGTGACACCTTGGACCAGACCGTGACAATACTGCCCATAGGGTTTTCTTGGCAAAGATACTGGAGTGGTTTGCCATTTTCTTCTTTAGCTCATTTTACAGATGAGGAAACTGAGGCAAACAGGGTTAAGTGACTTGCCCTGGGTCACACAGCTAGTGTTTGAGGCTGGAACTCAGGTCTTGCTGACTCCAGACCCAGCACTTTATCCATTGAGTCATCTGGGCAAAAGAAAGAGGTCAGACTCAATCACCTGTCCCATCAGAGTTCTGTCTCTTTGGATTCAGTAGGGTATAGAGGAAAAGATCCCTGGATTTGGATTATGCTTCCTGTCCCATTCTTCCAGTCATGCTTAAAGGTCCTCTGTCTTTCTGGATGATGAGATGGACAGGACGTCTGCAAGATCAAAACTACTTTCAAAGAAATACTAGCACATTTTAATTTCTGACATAGTAAATATTGATGGAATCCATATAATTACAACTCTTTGAGGCACTCAACAGTTTTTTAAATTATAGAAGGATCCTTAGACTTAGGAGCTTCTGCTCTAAAGCCTCAGCCCATGCCAACCCCAGATTCCTCCCCAGTCCTGTGCACTCTTCCAGATTCACTTTTTACAAAGGGGTACAAATAAGGAAGGAAAAGATGAGGTCTGGGGATGACCACGGGGAGAAGGGCTGTATTGTAAAGGAAGGTCCACAGAAAAAGAGGGGTCTGGAAGACATGGGCTTGAACCCTGGATCTGACTCTTACTCACTGTGTGACCTCTCATTTAATCATTTAATTCCGCTGTGCCTCAGTTTCCTCATCTGTAAAACAAGGGGGTTGGACTTGATGGACTTTAAAGTTCCTTCTCTTACCTCTGAATTAATGATCCTATGACCCAGCTCTGTGGTGGATGCCATAGGTACAAATAAGATTATGTCACAGGTCCTACTCTGAGAGCTTTTGACCAAGCAGAGGGAAAAGCTCTGTACATAACTTATTATGGGCCATCCCAGGGCAGGCTGTTGGATTAGTAGCCCATGGTTCTTCTCTTGCCCAGGGTCCCTGCCATCTTACTCTTGCAGAAGCCCACCTGGAGGAGAATGTCACTGTATCACAGCCCCATACATCAGTGTTCACAATTCTGTTTGGACCACTGGGGCGCATTAGCTCTGCCAGGCCTGGCTAAGTTAAGTTCTGCTGACCAAGCAGTCCTCTCCAAGCTCCCTCCTGACAGACCAAGGCAACCTGTGCCATCCATTCTCATTGCCCTTGGTGGAAAAGACAAGGGCACACTTACTCCTCCCAAGTTGCCCTTTATCTCTCCACCCTATGACCCTGGACCCTACTCAAGGTCAATTCTGTCTTCTCAAGATCTCTCATACATACCCCCTCCTCTCCTTCCACACTACCACCCCTCTGGTTCATGTCCACTGGTGAAGGACAGTGCTGTTGTTGCAGGGGTCTGGAGACTGTCCTGCAGACAGAGTGAATACTGTCCACTGGTGAAGGACAGTGCTGTTGTTGCAGGGGTCTGGGAACCTTTCTGTTGGTTCAGAAGCCCTGAAGAAGGATTTTCTTGTTGTATGTTTACAGAAATCCTGGGAGAGGGTTTTGCTAATGTTTTCAGGGGTTCTAGGATTGTTCTACAGACAGAGGATGAATTAGTGAAGAGACTGGCAATGTATCTTGTGGCCTTGCTAAGCCTTGTCTCCTGAGGAACTAAGATTGCTGAGAACTTGCCTCGTGTCAAGATGAAGAAAAGACCTCCATTTGGGTATTAAGTGCTGAGCTTAAACTTGATGTAACTCTGGGGTAGATTCAATTGTGATCCAGGGGTGGGGAACTTTTGACCTTTTTGTGTTCTATGGTTGAGCAAATGAATGTATTTTACTTATGTTTGGAAACTAATCTCCATTTGAGAAGAGGGGCTTTGTGCTTGTCTAAATGAAGGTATAGCCTAGGGGTGGAGAAGTATTTAGACCAGGAACTTTGTAATTGATTGAATGATTGGAAAATCCTGGGGTGGGGTTAACAAGCTCTGGGTTTTAACACAATCAGTTTGAAAACCAAGCCAATACAGGGGAATCTTTAATTGCCATTACTATCACATTCCCCTAAGAGAATGTAAGTCCCTTGAGGGCAAGGACTGTTGAATTTTTGCCTGTGTATTCCCAACATATTCCTGGCACATGTTAGAAGTTTAATAATAGATACACTAGCTTTAGATTGATTGACTTTTAGCGTGGTCTTTCCTCTTTATCTTTTTTGCTACATTCCTGGCAGACCTCGATATTCCTGCTCCACAACTTGCTAATAATGTGATACCACAATTGTAACACTTGGCGGATACATTAGCAGGTTTCCACCTGACTTCCCCACCTCTTGAGCTCACATTTCAGTTCGATCCCCTACCTCCTCCATCTCCCACTCTGGATTTTTTACTAAACCTAATCTTGTATTATCATCACCTCTAATCCTTTCAACTATCTGAAGTCCAGGCCAAATGTTTCAGCTTCATCTTTAGCCTCCCTGTTGATCGCTGCAGGTTTCAATGGTGACTGCCCGAGGCTCCCCCAGCCTCCCTGACTTTCTGTGACTTGCGGTCTGTAATTCCTCATCCCCTGTAACCTCCACAATCTGATTTCTCTGCTTTGGCTCTATGGGTGCTGAGCATCGATGGAGCAAGTGATGGAATTGTGCTGATTTCACCCACTACAAATTCATGGTACATGAACTCAGCTGGACCCTCACTGCTCCTTAACAGTCTTTCTTCTCTGTCCTTATCAATTCCTTAGCTAATCTCCCATAGCAACTGTTCCAGCCCCTTTCTTCTCTCTTCTTTCTCCTTTCTGCACCCCAACCTCTGCTATTTGCAGCTGATCCCCAAGCCTGTTATTTCACAGAGAACATTGGGTTTTGTACTGCCTTCCATTGTTCAGGCATTTTTTAAGCACCTACTATGTGTCAGTCACTTTGATAGACACTGGGAATAGAAAGCCAAAAATGATACTGTTCTACTGTTAAAGAACTTAAACTAGCCTGGCCCCTCTCCCCTCTTCTATTGCCCTCACCTCACCATCATCACCTTTGTTCTTCTTCCACACAGCAGGATATACAGAAGATTCCAAATATTTGCAAGTAGTCTGTTAGTTCAGGTAATAAGGTTGCCCCTTAGTCTCTTGCTGCACACGCTCTTCCTAATCACTTTCATGTTTCTGTTCCAAAGGCATACAAGGAGGGCAAAAATGAGGTCTGGGGATTCCTCGTGGTATTGAGACTTGTTTATGGACATTTGTCTAACATGTGTCAGACACAGAACTTAAATCCGGGCCTTTACAGCAAGGCCAGCCCTCCCTCTATTCCCCACACTGCTTCTCCTTCACTCTGAAAACTGAAAGTTGGGTAGAACCTTAAGGTTTGCCATGACCTTCTCACCAGCCTTCCAACACGTTTGTGATCGAGGTACAATGTTATCCCTGCTTTTCAGCCAACAATACTAAGCCTTGGTTAGGTTAAATATGCATAGCTTAGAATCAAAGGCAGTATTCAAATCCAGATCCTACTGACTTCAAGGCCAGGACTCCACTCCCCTATTTGTTATTGTTCCAAAGAAGATATCACAACAGTTGTAGGTCAACTGTGTGGATCAAAGGTGACAGTTGCTCACTCTAAGGCAAGTACTTTAATGAACTAGAAAGGCCACTCTAGTCACTCGCTCTTTTCTCTCTCACTCCCAGGAGTCTCCTGGGCTGCTCTTCCAGTGAAAGCTCAGCATCCACAAAAACAACACAAGGACCACATACACTGGCTTTGTTCTCTGAGAGTAAGGCCAGCTGCTGCTCCCCTTCAGGGCAGGGTCAAAGTTGTCTTTCCCTGACGCTCTTGGCTTCAGCCACCATCTGGGGTATTCCTTTACTGAGAGTGCTTGGTGATCAGCACCCTAGTTTCATTTAACTAATTAACATGAAATCACTTTTTAAAAGGAATATTTAGTGGGAAGATATATAGCTTAGACATAAGAGAAGATATTTACAGACAGAAGTTACAGACATCTCTCCCCAGTGGAAGGGGGCCAGTGCACTCTCTCCTATATCATCTCGGTGTCTAGAAAGAGTCAGCTCAGATTTACAGAAGTTTCCACATAGTATTTGCTCCACCAAATTCACCTCCAAATTTGGCAAAACCAATAGATTTGGCAAAACCAACAGTTCTGCTACCACTAGGCTATGTTAACAACAACAAAGATTTGTCTAGGGTTTCAAGGCTTGCAAAGCACTTTACAAATATTATCTCATTTTCTCTTACATTTTTAATCATTATTTTACACTTGAAGAAACAGAGGCACACAGAGGTCAAGTGACTTTCCCCTGAGTCATACAGCTAGTGTCTAAAGCAAAATTTGAATTCAGGGCTTTCAGACTCTAGATCGAGTACTGAATCTTCACCCAGATCATTCCTGTTAACAGTGGTCACCCCCCAGGGTTCTCTTATGGGCCCTCTTCTTCTCCTTCTATACTGTTTCACTTGGTGATCTCATCAGTGCCCATATATTCAATTTCATCATCTCTACACTGTGCTGCTAATTGTAGGGAGTGTTTAAGATAGAACTTTTCTGAGATCCCACCTTACTTGCATAAAAGGCGGGGACATGCTTACATTTGCTCCCTTTCCTTCTCTTCCCCTCCCCTCCCTTTCCTTCCCCTCCCCTCCCCTCCTCCCCTCTCCTCTCCCTTCCCTTCCCCTCCCTTCCCTTCCCCTCCCTTCCTTTCCTCTCCCCTCTCCTCCTCTCCCCTCCCCTCCCCTCCTCTCTTCTCCTCTCCCCTTCTCATTTGAATTGGGACTGCTTTGAGTTGCATCTGGAGTCCAGGTAAGGGAAAGGCTTTTCTCTCATTCAACCATCATGTGTCTGTGAGCACATGGCCACTTCTGTCCCTTTTGCGTTTGTTCTTTCCCCATCTTAGTCAAACAAGTCCCCCAAGATAGAACTGTTCTAGTGGTGACCTTCCCAAGATCTGAGGTCTTTGGCCACATTAGCAGTAGCATTGTTCTCCAGAATGATAATGGCTGACAACAATGGAAGCACTTGCCTCAGGAGCAGACAAATTGAGTACATATTTAGTGCAGAAAGGCAGTCACCTGAGGACTGTGGCCGCTTGAGAGAGTATCTCTCCTCAAGGTGGAAAGAAATACTAGTTGTGGATATAAGAAAAACCCAGATCCAAAAGGTGTGACTGAGTGGCCCAGCCACAGTAAGCTACACACAAAAAGAAGCAACATGAAGACTCCATGAAGGGAGAAAAGAACTTCCAGGGCCACGAGAAGACAGGAAGCCCTTTGTCACATGCATTCTTTACAATGCATGTCTTACTATTATTGTACTCTAAGTCTGTGCCCACTCTCCCCTCCCCCAGACTGTGTGCATTTGTGAGAGAGTGAACTGGCTTGAGAGGGAATGTTTTGTGCATCTGTTTTTGTTATACCTTCTTAGTAAATGTTTTTCCTGAAAGATAATTTAGCTAACTGGTGGGTTGTTGTTGAGGAAGACGCTGGTAGAGACCCAGGAGCTATAATGTTGTTATAAGCATTGCCCATCAAGGTTACCTCTGGAAACTTGAGATGGAATAGAAGTCTAGGAACCCCAAACTTAAAGTATAATTGTGAATTGAGAGAGGCAGCCCTGAGGGGTTGTTATATATCCAAGTCCAGGAAATAAGTGGTACCCAAGAAGCCAGGTCTTGGGCTTCTAGTGATCCTTCAATATTAGGAAACACTGAATGTCATTAAACTGATATGTAAGCTCCTCAAAGGTGGACACTCTTGTCTTAGACTTCATATTAATACTTCACATTGACATAGGTTTTAATTTTCAAGATGCTTTTCCTCACAACGTTCTTGGGAGGATAGCTGGTTCTTAACCATGTTTTCTACCTGAGAAAACTGATGAGACCCAGGGACATTAAGCAACTTGCCTAATCACCTGACTGGTATTTTAAGTAAAGAAGGTCACAAAAATGACAGAATATTTCAAACTGGAAGGAATCCAAGTAGCCATGTGGTACAACTCATACCCAAAAAGGAATTTTTGCTATATTACTATAATATTATAACACAACATAACACAACACAACATAACATAACATAATGTAACGTAACATAACATAATATAATATAATATAATAAATTCTTACTATATTACTACAATACTATAGTATGTTTGCCCAATTGTAATGGGAATGCAAATTTGGAAGATCTTCCCTGCCCCTAGGCTAAAGTGCACCTGAAGCCTGGGATGGGAGGCTTGTTTTTCAGTAGATACTTTTTGATTGGCCAGTGGGTCCAAAAGGTTGTTACATTCTCTGAGCCAGGAGAAGGCTATATAAGCCCTGATGTGTAGCTTTGTTTTGGGGGCTCACTTTGAGAAGTGTTCTGTGATTTTATTTGTATTCTGGGAAGCCGTTGTCCAGGCCCCCCCCCCCCTTTGAAAAACCCAGATGTGGAAACCCAGATGTTGACTGGGTATGGATGTAATGGTTGGACAGTTTGGAAATCTGTCTACTTGATCTGTTTCTGTCTTGATAATTCTGCCTGTATACTTTGAAGTTCGGGATGCTGACCTTTTCCCCTGAACAAGGTAAACAATATATGTCTGACTGATTAAAGTAAGCTTGTTAACCCATTTTGAGTTGCTTTCCTTTAACAAAGCAGATCCAAGAACCTGTGGTAGCAGCAAACCCTGAGGACGCCGGGGTGCTTGCTGCTATACCAATGAGCCATCCTTCACTTGAAACCCCCCTTACCTCTCCAAGCAGCCCATTCCACTTTTAGATAGCACTGCTAGGAAGTCTTGATATTAGTTTTTCCTAGTGTCAATTTGAAATTTTCATTTTGTAACTTGAACTCATTGTTCATGGTTCTGCCTTCTGGGGCCTCCTTACTCTTAGAACAAGTCTCTTTTTAGGGTACTGCCCTATTAGATCAGTCACATCTTCTCTGCTGCCCAGCCTAGTACTTTGCAAATTATTGATATTATTTGGGGGTTTGGGGACTGGGCAGGGATCAGTCTGTGATTTCATGGTCATAGAACTATCCATGAGGACCAATGTAGATTGGGACCTGGTGTGCAATTTGTAGTTTTAGAGAGTGGTCTGGGGCACTGGGAGTTTAGGTGACTTGTCCAGGGTCACACAGGCAGGATATGGCAGAGTCAGCACTTGAGACCAGCCCTTCCTGTTTCCAAAGTTAGCTCTATCCATGATGCAGGGCAGTTAGGTGCCAGAGGAGAAGGAATTCCTGAGTCAGGAAGACACAAGTTTGAATCCCATCTCTGACAGTAGTCAGGGAACCTTTGGCAAGGCTTCCCTCAGCTCAGTGTCCTCTGTTAAATGGAGATATGGATAGCATCTAGTACATAGGGTTGTGAGAAAAAAGGAGATCATATATGTGAAGTGCTATGAAATTGTGAGCTATTATTAATATTATTGCCACCCTGCTCCTCATTTGTGTAAAATGAATGAATGGCTGAGCTGTCCAGGGAGCCACCTCTCCTTGTTATATCATCTCTTCCACCTTGCCCCCTTACCAAGTGCAGAACTGAGAACCTAGGCACCTCCTCTCCCTTCCCCTCCCAAGTCATTCCCTGGGATGACCTGAAAGTGCCAAGGACTCCATTGCAGGTACGTTCCTCCAAGCTGCCTGGTCCCGCTACCCTTCCTCTTTCCCACCAGCCCCATGATTACAGCCACATTGCTGATCTAAGGCTTGGAGCTTTCTCCACTCTATCCGATGGACCAGAACGCTCCCACGGAATCCAGACGAGCTGCCAGCGCTAATTGCCAGCCCTCCACATGGTTCAGCCTCTCGGGCTGTCAGCAGCCTGACTTAATCCGGACTGCTGCACGTCTTCAGCCTGGAATCTGAGAGTATGAAGCACTGCAGCCGCTCTGAGATGCTCCCGGAGCTGATGGATGATGGTGCCTGCTGGATGCTGGGATGGCCCCGGGAGCTCCTGGGTCTAGCATGCCAATGCAGCTGCAAATCCTTAAGATCGGCCTGCAAACTTCAGGCTCGTCTAATGATGGGCTATTCCTGTGTTCTGTCTGGACCCACCCCCTGCTTTCAGCCGTATTGGGGGTAGTGGGGTTAGGCTGCACCGCACTATCTGCACTCCCCCCCCCCCCCCCCCCCCCCCGCACCCAGAGCAACGCCCCCTTGTGACCACAGGTGTCATTGACCTAGCAGGTGATTAGAGTGAAATCTATGACCACATCAGTAACAGACCCGCCTGGAGCTCTACCCCATGGACCTCATTAACATCTTGTTCTGATTTATCAAGTTTAAACAGGTCATAAACAGGCTGGCGAATTTGCTCCATTTATCCGGATAGGCAAAGGAGGTTGGCCCTTTCTCTAATTTTGCTGTTCACTTGATTCAATTGTGTCTGACTCTCCACATTTGGGGTTTTCTTGGTAAAGATACTGGAGGAGTTTGCCATTTCCTTCTCCAGTTCACCGTACAGATGAGGAAACTGAGGCAAACAGGGTTAAATTACGTTCCCAGGGTCACACAGACTGAGGCCAGATCTTCCAGACTCCAGACCCAGTGCTCTATCCATTGCACTACCTAGCTGCCCCTTTTTCTCAATGATTGTTGTCCTTTGTTCTGGAAGAGGACCAAAATGACATCCCTATCACTATGTTAGAGTCAAAGTACAGTGTTTCTGATTGTGTCTGATCAGGCCAGCTTGAGCGTGGAAGGCACTACCACAGGTCAGACACAGATATTCGTAGTGGAGATGTCTCTGTGTTTGAGGACCTCACATTTCCTCCCAGTTACTGCAATTCTGCTTTCTCGTAGAACACAGCGACTTCAGTAGTCATTTCCAAGGTGGTAAGAGAGGCAGGAACTCAGCAGCAACCTGAGGATTCAGCAGTGTCTGCTCTGAGGTTTTTGTGAAATAGCACATGCTGTCCATCCTCAGATGGCTGCCTGGGCCCTTCTTTTTGTGTTGTTAGGTACAGGGGAGGAGGAAGAATGCTAGTCCCCTAGTATTCCTGCTTGCCATGTGATTGGCTGCCTGAGCTGTCAATCAGTTCATTTTGTGGTTTATAAGACTTTTCAGCTTGGTGCACAGTGTTATGTGTATAGGTATAATAATACCTATTATGGAGAGCATCCCTAGAACAATGTTAATAGAATCATAGATTTGGACTTCAGAGGTCACCTAATCCATTCTCTTCATTTTACAGATAAGGAAAATGAGGCTGTCTTATCTAACTTACTTGGCCCATGGGATGGTAGAGGTGGAATTCTCCAGTTAAGGCCCTCTCCATTGTACCATGCTTCCTACCTAACCCACACCCCAACACCCTTTGCCTTCTTACAGCAGTGGCCTTTCTCCTGGCTGTTGTATTTCAAGGGGTTAGACCTACCCTTTGTGTAAAAATAATTCCTGTTCATATCTTGCTTTAATGTTTATAAAACACTTTCTTTTCCAACAATAAAAGTATTATTATTTCCATTTTACAGATAGAGTTGTGTCACAGAAAGGTTCAGTAATTTACCCAGGAATACACAGCTAGTATCAGCAGGACAGCTGGAACAAAACTTCACATGGAAATCTCTGGGCTCCAAGTTCCTGACTCCTGGCATGACACACTGCTTTGAGCACAGCAGCAGTCAAAGTTAAGGCTTCCTAAGCAGAACTGAGTTTTTCGAGGCTGTGCTAGCTCAGTCTCCAACAGCCAAGAAGAGGACTGAGGGCCAAGGAAGGGAGGGAACAGCCTTTGGAAACTTTAGAAAGGAAGGTTGGGGGTCCGAAAAGATTTGGTAGCTAAAAACAATCACCTAACACATTTATTGAACCCTTAGAAAGAAGTGGCTAGTCCCCTCAAGGAGCTTATATTTTGTAGATAGAGTGTGATAATCAATTATCAATGAGCATTTCTTTAGTGTATTCACTGTACTAGGTGCTCAAAATACAAGTATAGTAAATTAAACAATATTTACTCAAACCATTCATGCCTTTATCACCCACCTTATGCCCAGAACTCGAACTTTGTCGATGGGAAAAGTATAGATAGCTGGTATGGACCTCAGTTAGTTACCACTGGGATTTTAGAATACATAGAACCAGAACGCTGCAAGGGACATTAGTCCATAGAGTCTTAGAGCTGTGGAGTGGGGTAGGGTAGAAGGGATCTTAGAGTCTAGAACACAGAATATTGGAGATGGAAGGCATCTGGGGACACAGAATGCTAGAGTTGGGACCACAGAGGACGAGAAGGGCATAGGGTGTATGTGATGAGCGGCAGTACTTGGTATAAGAGAACACGTTAGAGGTGAGACTTTAGAACACAATGTTTTGGGACCTTAGAACGTACAGAACCAGAATTAGAAGGGATCTTAGTTCACAGGATCTTGGGTAGCAAAGGAGGGGGGAAGAGACGCGAACCCTAGACTATAGAAGAGGCCTTAGAACCCAGAATAACAGAACACAGCACTTGAGAGTCTGCAGAGACCCCTGAAAAGAGAGGGTGGCTCCTCCAGGGAGGGGATCGTGCCTTTTGTTTTGGGGTCTCCAGTTCTTAGCACAGTGCCTGACCCATGTTCGATGCTTAATGAATATTTTACAGACGAGGAAACTGAGGCCCAGAGAAGTCACACAGCAGCTAAGTAGCCGACTGCAGCGTGTCTTGGACTCTCGCCAGGCTGGCTGAGTTTCCCCGGCGCGGGCCCAGGCTGGAGGGGCGGGGGATGGGGAGAGGCCGCCCCCGACCAAGGCGAGGAGGAGGAGCCAGGAGGGGCGGGGGCGGAGCCCAAAGAGTCAGGCTGGGCGTCTGTCCCAGAGGCTGTGGCGGCCCCGGGGGAGCAGCTGCAGCGGAGCCCCAAGGAGGCGAGAGTGAGTGCGGGGGGAGCTCGGCCCGCCCGCGGTCCCGAGGCGGGGACCAGGTTGGACTGGCCAGGATCGGGGTCCGGGGTGCGCATGGGGGGCGCGGGCTGGGGCTCAGGCCCGGCCGCAGCCCCATCCAGGCCGTGTGGGCGCCTGCAGACGCCGGAGCCTTCCTCTTACTGGCCCTCATCCCCAGCCCTCAGCTCTTTCACGCCCTACATCGCTCCTCCTCCCGCGGCTGCCCTTCCTCCTCCGTCGCTTTCTCTTTCTCTCTCCCAGCTCCCTGGGCCTCCCTCCCTCTTCCAGATGGCTCGGCTGGCCGACCGGCCACTGTCCCCTGCTCCCTGGTCTGGCTGCCCAGCGCTCCCCCAGCCCCTTCTCCTTCAGCCCCAGCATCCCTGGGGCTTTCGAGCCCCCTCCTCTTTTCTCTCTTCTCATGGCTCTGGGCTGCTGCTCTTTCCGATTTCCTCCCGCCTGGGTCCTCACTGCTCCACCTGCCTGTCTCTCAGCCAGTGTCTCTTGCTCAGCCCCGTCACTCTCCCACCTTGCTGTCTCTGTGCCCTTTTCCCTCCCTCTCCCACCTCTCTGTCTCTTTCTTCTCTCTCTACATAGGTCTATGGTCTGCCCCGTTTTTCTCCCCTTCTTTTTCCACTCAGTAGATTTCTCTATGCTCCTCCAGACCAGCTTTGGGTCTGGGGGGTAGAGGGGGAGTAAATAAGGAATAGACCCAGGCAGTATGGTAGTGGAAACTGGAGGCCGAGAACCTGGGTTCAAATCTCGGCCCTGCCTATAAGCAGCTGTTTTACGTTGTTTCCTCAGTTTCCTCATTTGTAAAATGAAGACTTGGCGGACATCTAAAGTTCCTTCCAGTCTAAAACTACAATCCTAAGAGGGGCTGAGCCGGCCCCTGCCACCCCAGACGTCTGACTTGAAGCTATCGCAGATCACTGTAATTAGTGTTTCACAAAGTTAAACTCACTGTTTCAGAATAGATAATAACAGCTTACCCTTGCTAATAATGCTTCCTGCTTTTCAAAGCACCCTCAATTTGATCATCTTCACAATCCTCACCCTGTGAGGTAAGTAATCATGAGGAAACTGAGGCACAGAAATGGAAATGACTTGTCTAGAGGGACAGAGCTAGCAAAGCTGCCACTTGGACGTGATCAAGGGCCTTTGTTTCCAGAGCCTAGTAATGGGTCTTTCTATCACAGCAGTAACATTTCCTGGTTCTTTGCCCACATGGATTTCTTCTTCCCCAGGGGACATTTATAACATTTATACATAGCCTAATATGTGCTAGGCACTGTGCTAAGCACTTTACAAATATTAATTCATCTAATCTTCACAACAATTCTGTGCTATTATTATCTCCATTTTTACAGATGAGGGAAACTGAGGCAAACATTAAGTAAAGTCACAAAGCTAATAAGTGTCTGGATCTGGATTTGAATTCAGGTCTTTCTGATTCCATGCCCGAACTCTATGTCCTATACCCCTGAGCTGCCACTGTGATGGAAACTGCCCGCCCCTTCCGGTTTCACAGCAGGTGACATGTACAAGTTGGCTACAGGACTTGGAGTCTGTACAGAGTTGTGTTCCAGGTGGGCCTGTACTATTTATTCAAAAGAAGGTTTTTTTTTTTACTACCCCTTTACTGCCCTTCCCCACTCCTGAGTTTGATGCTATTGCAGAAAAGGTCGTAGTTTCTGTGCACCAAGGCTGGCCAGAGGGTGTATGATCAGGGATCGCTACTGACTGTTGGACTCAAATTGGCCAGCAAACAAGGGCACAGAATAATAGAATGGCAGAACTGGGAGGAACCTCAGCGACCATGCTGTCCCATCTTTGGACCCAGGAGGAAAGGGAAAGCTGGACCTTAAATCCTACCTCAGACACTTGCAAGGCCCACCATCATTCTGAGCCTCAATTTCCTCATGTGTCAAATGGGGATAATAATACCTGCTGTATCTACCTTCAAAAGGCATCATACTATCTCCTGGCCTTACATTCAGGAAGGTCTTGGATTGAGTCCTAACACTGATACAGAACAGTTAGAATCATGACAGTCCTTTAACTATTCTCTAAGACTAATCTGCATTGGCAGAGGGAGCTTCCATACTGGGAATTCCCTATGCTGGCAAAGTCACAGGTCTGAATTCTCTACCCACCCCTCCCCCTTTAGAAAAAGCAACTACTGCACAGGGTTGTGAAGTACAATGATAGAAACTGCTTTGTAAACTTTAAAGCACTCTCATATCAGGTGGCAATGGCAGGAGTGATGGCCATGGTCAAGGCAGGAGGAGACGGAAGGGGCAGAGATCTCTGTTGGGGTTCAGGCCTTTTAATTCCCAGTCTAGTGTTCATTCCTCTATACCAGAAGCATCAAATTCAGGTAGAAACAGGGCCACTAAACTGCACTTAAGAATCCCTGTAGACCACATATTGATTTAGAAAACTATGTATTAACTGGCAGCTAGGTGGCACAGTGGATAGGGGCACTGGGCTTCCACTCAAGTTCAAATCTGGACTCAGACACTTATTAGTTGTGTGACCCTGGGCAAGTCACTTAACCTTGCTTGCCTCAGTTTCCTCATTTGTAAACTGAGCTGGAGAAGGAAATGGCAAACCACTTCAGTATCTCTGCCAAGAAAACCCCAAATGGGGTCACGAAGAGTCAGATATAAATGAACAATGTTCTATTGCATTTTTACTTATTTTGTTAAATATTTTCAATTTTGTTTGAATCTAATTTGGGGTATTTGAGTGTTTGATGGCCCTACTCTATATGATTCAGACCCTTCAGGAAAGGTATGGTTTGTGACTATTCTTTGGTAGCTCATCCCTTGTTCCTCAGTGTTGTGGTTAGCTTGTGTCTTTTCATTTTCCTATCTAATAGCTGGTAAGCTAACTTCTAAAGTGTGGCAAGTTTTAATTCTATCTAAATACTTTGGACTATGGGGGGCAGAGAGTGAGAGAGAGAGAGAGAATATTCATGGCTCATCTTTCAGAAACTTTTTCAACCCTACCAACTCTTTCCTTCATGGTGCCCAAAAATAATTTGCAAGAAAGGCTCCAAATTTGTGATGCTTGGATATGGTGCAGAGTGAGCCCTTCTGGTGTCCCCTCCTCATTCTTTCTCCCTGCCCAGAATGAGTACTGGAGTGTCTGGGGAGAAGCTATTCCTCTCTTCCCTGCTGTCCTGTGTGAGTCAGAATTTATCTGCTTAAACATTTTTACAAATGAAATTAAAAGTCAATCCATGCTGGCAAGTTTGGGGGAGCAGGAGATCTCTGCAAGTTGCAGTTGAGTTTGGAGTGTGCTGAAGTGGGGGAGTTTAAAATAGAAATGCTGACACCAAATGCCTCGATGCCTGCAGCTGGATCAGCCTGCTTTGCTGCTGTACAGAGTTATGTGTTGCAGTTATTAGTCTGGTTGGGTCAGATCACCCCAGCGGGGCCTTTCCTTTATTTCCTGCCGTTTCCTATGCTTCTCTTTCTTTAGCTGGTTATCCATGAAGACAGCCCCACTTTGTCCAATTTGATGATGCGAAAGTGAGCTCAGTCTCATCTGTTCAGGATTTTCATGTGATCCTGTTTGGTTTGAGGGAGGAGCAAGGGAAAGGACTGATGGGAATCCCATCTTTAGCTTTATGGCAATACATATTTTTTTTTCAAGCTTCAACAGTGAGGTTTTATATGGAGTACAAAAATAGACATGCTATCTTGGAGCCAAATTCAACATCTGAACAGGCAGGCCAGAGCTTTGTTTTGTACCCAGGACAAGCAACATGAAAGGGAGGCTGCTGCCCAGCATGGGAGAAGTGAGGAAAGCTCACCTGGCTAGGACTGACTTGGGGCTCTCCCTCAATTGTTTCTACACAGCTCAAAGACTGTCTACACCCTCTGGGTTTCAGTCCCCTGGGAGAAAACTCCTGTCACTCCACCCTGGTCATAGCTCTGCAACTGGTTGATAAAGTCAGAGAGAAAAGAGGAGTCAAAAGCAAATGGAGTTGAATAAGGCTTTGTTAAATATATTGCATTTCTCTCCAGGGTTCCCAGTGTAGTTCAGGATAGGTATTTTACCCAAGGTAAGGGAAGTAGCTAATTAGACCAGGCCTAACTCAGGCTAGGCTGGTTACTCAGGCTTGGGAATGCAATGAAATAAGACCCTCATAGGATGTCTAATTGTTTACAAAACTTAGCCATAGCAGGGAAAGGATATTCAGAACAGGGAAATGATAATTCATTAAGGTAACAGCACTGCTTCAGATGGGCCCAACTTCTCTGACTCTTGTGTTCATGATGGTCTGCAATCATGGCGCTTGAGAGGGGTGTCAGGTGCCTACTCACAGTTTGGATTTTACACTTAGAGCACCAGAGACAACATCAGCAGTTAGAGCTTTGGGTTTCCTGAGACAATCAAGTATGGAGCATGGTTTCAATCCCCTTAAGCAAACACTAACCTAGTCTTCAGGGGACAGGGCTTTAGGCTTTATTGCACCTACCAGAGATGTACAAAGGACAGTAATGCCCACCATTCTCTCTCCTTGCACCTAAAGCTTTCCTATCAGGCTTTGGTGGCCTTTCTAGGTAGGAAACCCCTATTTTATTTCATTTGATCCCTATTTTATTTATTTTTTATTTTAAAGTTTATTTTATTTGACTCCTTTCTTATTTCCCCCCTTGTTTTATTGTTGCCTTTGGTTTTAATGCAAGTCATTCATCTTTAACCACCTCCCCTTATTGCCCTTAAAGCTTCCTTTTTATTTTATTTTATTTAAGCAATTGATGTTAAGTAACTTGCTCAAGGTTACATGGCCAGGTGTTTCTGGGTGGGTGCTAAGTGTCTGAGCCCGGATTCGATCCCCAGGTTATCCCGACTCTGGGGCCAGTGCTCTTACTTGCTGTGTTACCTGGCCGCCCCAAAGCTTCCTTTTTAACAAAGAAAATATAATCATAGTAACCATCATGGTGACCTTATCTGACAGTACATATACCACATTCTGCAACCATAGTCCCCCACCTCTCTACAGGGAAGGAATGTGTTTCTTGGAATTTCTTTGGAACCAAAGTTGGCATTGTAATTAATCATGGTTCTTTTGGTTTATGTTATTTACATTGTAGATATGGTTCTGTTTTTGTTTATCCAAATCTGCATCATTTCTGACAAGTTGCCCCATCCTTCTCTGAACTCCTTATATTTTTATAGTTAACATTTTCTCATTGTAGAGTTGTATTCTCTTAATTCACATACTATACTTTTTAAAAGCTATTCTCCAGTTGATGGGTACTCACTTGTACTCCAGGTTGGGTTTGTTTTTTTTAGTTTTTGTTACTACAAATGCTAGAATATATATTTTGTCCTACAAGGCCTCTTTTTCTGTCTTTGATTACCTTGGGCTATATACCTGATAGTGAGATCACTGGGTCAAAGGGTATGAAAGGTTCAGCAACCTGTCTCACATCATTCCAAATGTAAATACTTGGACTATAATAGAGAACATGGTCTATGCATTGTAAACTTCAAAAACTTCCTGATTCCCTCTGAAAGTTAATCAATCGTCCAATCAGTTAACAGGCACTTATTAAGTGCCTATGTGCCAGGCACTGGGGATACAGAAAAAAAAATCAAATAGTTCCTACCTTCAAGGGGCTTACATTCTATAGGGAAGAAACAACATGTGCATATATTAGTATTTACAGAATAAATACAGAATAATTGTTAGATGGAGACAACAGGATGAGATTAGGACACGTTTCCTGCAGAAGGAGGCATCTGGCTTGGAACTGGAGGGAAATTAAGGTGTCTAAAAAGTGAGGTGAAGAAGCACATTTCAGGTTTGTACCTAAACAGCCTGTACAAACTCATAGAGATGAGAAATGAAGTCTTGTATGTAAGAAACCATTCACTGTGATTCTTTTTTTAATTTAAGTTTTTATTGAAATTTTTATTTCTTATATCACCATGGTAACAAGTATCCCTCCCCTTCTTCCCTCCCAAAGAGCCATCCCATAAGACAAATAATTTTTTTTTAGAGAGGGGAAAAAAGTCAACAAAATTGATCTACACATTGAAAACATCCAGTAGCAAGTGCAATGTGTAACACCAGTGGACATCCTACCTCCACAAAGTGGTGGATTGGGGGTGCTCTCTCATATCTCTTTATTTTAATACTGCTTGATCTTTATTTTGTTACATTTCCTTTTGGGGTATGCAGGCAAGCAGGGTTAAGTGACTTGCCCAGGATCACACAGCTAGTAAGTATCTGAAGCCAAATTTGAACTCAGGTCCTCCTGACTCTAGGGCCTCTGCTCTATCTGTTGCACCACCTACCCGTCACTATTACATTTTCTTTTGATATTTTTGGTATACAGTTCTTTACGTTCTTGCAGTTACTGTACATGTATTGTTTTCTTGGCTTTGCTTACTTCAATCTAAGTTCATTCCTTTGTTTGCTAGTTTGTTCCTTCCTTACTTCCTTCTTTTCTTCCTTCCCTTCTTCCCTCCCCTCCTTCTTCTCTCTTCTCTTTTCTCCTTTCCACATAGAGTATCATAACCTAATTTTTGGGTACTCTGCCCAAAGAAATGTAAATTTTGATCACTGAAAGCTGGCAAGATATCTTGGAATTTATGCCTTAGATTTCTTTTGTAAGGATTCTGCCTTATATCCAGATCACTCTGGCTCTCACAGATTGGTCTTTGTCTTGGTCATTTTCTGGGCCCTGATTGATTGAGTGAATGTACATAGCAGTTGCTTCTGTTTTGGCCAGAAACTCCTGAGGGTCTTCCCTTTCTAGATTGATTTTTTTTTTACTAGATAGAAGAGGCCATTCTCTGCCTCATTTCTTACCTAGCCTTAATCACTGAATGGACATTGCCTCAATCAAACAGAGACCTGGGAAAGACCTTAATTTAAAAAGGTCAAGATCTTCCACTGCATCTGGGGCCATCTCCAGTTGTCCTGATCCAAGAGTGAGGCTGGTGACTTTGCACAACCTCCTCTCACTTAAATCCAATTCACAGCATCTTTGCTAAAGCTACTAATTGTCTTGGTATCTTTGCTCATTCCCTGGGGTTTTCCAAGTAGACAACCATATCATCAGCAAACAAGAATAGTTTTTATCTATCTTTATTCCTTTAATTCTGTTCTTTTGATTTACTGTGATTGCTAGCATTTTTAGAACTATATCAGTGGAAAGAGTGGTCAATCTTGCTTCACTCTTGTATTTAATGCAGAAGGTTTAGTTGTATCCCCATTGCATATGATATTTGCTTTTGGTTTTAGATAGATGCTTTTTATATGAAAAAAGTCCCTCTATGTCAATATTTTATAGGGTTGTTTTTTTGTTTTGTTTTGCTTTTTAGCATAAAAGAATGTTGTACTTTGTCAAAGGCTTTTTCTGCATCTATTGAGGTAATTGTGTGGTTTTGGATGTTTTGGTTTTTATATGATTAATTATGTCTATTATTATCTTAATGTTGAATCATCCTTACAGTCCTGGTATAAATCCAATTTGATCATAATGATTGTTTTCTTGGATAAATTGATGTAGACTGATAGGATTTTGTTTGAGATTTTTGAATCAATGTTCATTAATGATATTGACCTACAGTTTTTTTTTCTGTGTTTTCTCTTTCCTTGATTAGATATTAGAACTATGTTTATTTCATAAAAGGATTCTGGTAGGATGCTTTCTTTCTCAGTCTTTTTTTAAATTAATCTGTAAAATCTGTGTGTTAAATATTCTTTAAAAATTTGATAGACAAATTGCTTACCATCTCAGGGAGGGGGAGGTAAGAGAGAGAGGGAGAAAATATGGAACTCAAATTAATAAAATGAATGTTAAAAATTATCTTTATATATAATTGGGGAAAAATAATTTTTAAAAAGTTTGATAGATTTATCCTGTAAATCCATCAAATATAGTAATTATTTTTTCTTTGGAAGTTCCTTTACAGTTAAATCTGTTTCTTTTCCTGAGATTGGACTATTTAAAATCAGTGTGATTCTAATGGTCTTCCTAGTCTGCTTTTGACTCTGACATAAACCTTTCTCTGTCTTCCATTAGTGGCCATTGTCTCAGAAGATGGATTCTATCATGGCTCCAACTCCATGTACAAAACTCCAAATAGTCCTCCACCAGACGAAGAGGCCCCCTTGCTTGAGGGACATCCAGGAAGCCATTATAGTTCCCCCAAGCCTCATGATCGCTACTATGGGGCCTACATCATCTTCTTCAGCATGGGAATTGGTTCCCTGCTGCCCTGGAACTTCTTTATCACTGCAAAGGAGTACTGGATGTACAAACTGCAGAACTGCTCTTCCCAGGGAGCCTCAGACATTCAGGTAACATCCTCATTCCCAGGAAGAGGTAACTGTTGATGGGCTAGAGAAACATTATCATGTTAGGAGCTCATAGTATGGTTTCTCTCTAAACATCCTGGTTTGGTCATATAGTTTAGGATCACAGATATCAATTTGGAAGGGAGTGATTCCTCAAGTGGCAGGGCTGGATTTGAAGGCATCATGGAACACTGGACTGGGAGTCACCAGACCTGGATTTGAGTGTTGGCTCTACCATCTGATAGGAGCTCTCCTTCATATGGTGTTTTAATGTTTCTCTCCAAGTGCTTTCCTCACAGTAACCCTATGAGGTAGTTGGTGTAAGTCTTATGCTTTCCATTTTATAGATGAGGAAAGTTGAGATTTGGAGAATTGAAATAATTTACTAATGATCATATAGCTAATAAGTGGGAAAGCCAGGATTTGAATTCAGTTCTTCTGATTCTAAAACCAATGCTCTTTCTGCTAGACCCTGTACTTTCTATCTGTGTAACCTTGGACTATCACTTAAACTCTTTGGGCCCCCTTTTCCTCTCTGTGAAATGAAGGCATAAGATTGGATTAGATCAGAGGTTCCCAACTGTTTGGTGGGGGTGGAGGGGAGGACAGTATGGAGCTACTCTTTTTTCCACTTGAACTTTTGAAATTGAGGATGTGGAGGGTGCTGAGGATGACAAGCCACAAGTAGGGAGAGGGAATTGTGTAACAGCAATCTCTAGCTCTGCTCTTTTTTCTAATCCTTGGATGTTGAAATACCTAGCAACCACACATAGGTCCTTATCTCCTCCACCCCATGACCAATGGGGCATTTGAACCTGGTTTTTAAATATTTATAGGAAAATATGAAGAGATACAGATTTAGATAGAGGTTTTTAACCTGGGCTTCATGAACTTGTTTGTGTTTTTAAAAAAAAATTATTTGTTTGAGTGTATGTCAGTATAACTGATTTCTTTTGTAATCCTATGTGATGTATTTAAAATCATTATTTTGAGCAGGAGTCCATGAGCGTTACCAGAATGGTGAAAAGGTTCAGGATCCAAAAAAGATCAAGACCCCCTGCTCTAGAATATTGAGTTGAATCTGGTAAGGTGAAGTTCAATAAGGGATAAATGTAAATCTTACACATAGGTTCAAAAAATCAATTTCACAAATACAAGATGGAGGAGACTTGGTTAGACAGGAGTTCTGGGGTTGTTCGTGGCAGGGTGATCTGCAGCCAAAACTGCTCTTTTGATTTTGGTTGTGTTAAAGGAGGCATAGCTTCCAGGAACAGGGGAGTAAGGATGTCATCGTTCTTTGCCCTATCAGACTTTATCTGGCGTCTTGGGCTCAGTTCTTGGCACCTTGATTTGAGGACTTAGATAAGGTGGAGATTATATGGAGGACAAAAAATGGTAAATGGCCTTGAGTTCATGTTATAGGAGGCTCTGCTAAGGCAATTGGTGATGTTTAACCTGAAGAAAAGGAGACTCAGGGACATTATAATGGTCTTTCAGAATTTTCAGGGTCTCTCATGCAGTGCAGCAATTAGACTTTTTCCATTTGACTCCAGAGGGTAATACCAGGAAGAATGGGTAGAAGCTAGAAGGAAGGGCAGGTAGGTGCTGGGTCTGAAGTCATGAAGACCCGAGTTCAAATTCTGCTTCAGATACTTATTAGCTGTGTGTCCCTGGGTAAGTCATGTGACTTCTATCAGTTTCAGTTTTCTTATCTACAAAATGGGGATAACAATAGCTTCTGCTTCACAAGATTGTTGTAAGGACCAAGTGAGATGTATCAGTTACACATATTAATATAGTAAGTGCTCTGAAAACTTAACACTATATAAATGTTAGTTACTATTATTATTTAAGTTCAACATCAGGAAAATTTAACAATTAAGAGTTCTTCATAAGTGGAATGAGCTGCTTCTAGGAGTGGAGTATCCTTCCTCCTTGGAGGTCTCCAGGCAGAGGTCCAACGACTGTTTTTTGGGTATGTTGTGGCGAGCCTCCCTTTTGTCTCTGGACTGGATTAGGGGATGCTCAAGATCCTCCTAGCTTTCACATTTTGTTTAGAATTCTGTCGGGCTGTGAGTTCATCTCTACAGGGAAACCTTGGCCTGCTATAGAAGGGGATTGTGCTGTGTGGATAGCTTGCATACCTGTGGAAAATACTTAGTATTTTGTGGGAATATTTATCATTGTTTCTTAGATCATCTAGAATTTTTCACACTCCTGAATTTACTGTTGGAAGGGCTCCAGCTGAGGTGTATGGGGGAGGGTGGGGGTGGGGAGGTTGAGGTTCATTTCATCAGAATTCAGAGAAATCCTAGATTTTTTCCACTATATCCTTCCTGGAAAGAAGATCTGGCACAAGGAGTCTTTCTTCTTCTCTTCACTTCACACTTGTTCCCCATTTCTTCTCCTTCTCCTTCTTCTCTTCCCCTTCTTTCTCTTTCTCCTCTTCCTCTCTCTTTTCATTAGCATAGGAAAATTCATACAAGAAGCTCCCTTTGCTAATACATATAAGCGACTTCCTTTACAATCTTTTGTATTTTATCTGATATGTGTAAAAACATTATTATGAGAAGGGGCTCGTGGTCCTCACCAGGCTGGTGAAGGGGTCCATGACCAAAAAAGACCATTTAAAGACTGGTTAAAGACTGATGGTAGAGTGTTGGGCCTGAATTTAGTAAGAAGAAATTCCTATAAGGGATAAAGGTAAAATTTACAGATGGGTTCAAAAAATCAATTTCACATGTATAAGATAGGGGAGGCATTTGGAAGAAAAGCAATTTCTAGCCTTAGAAAGTTACCTAGGGCCACTAGGAAGATAATTAATTTGCTCAGAGTCATCTGGCTAACATGTCAAGAGTAAGACTTGAATCCAGGTCTGTCTTCCTGGCTCAGAAGCCTATACTCTCCTGCCTTCCCTCCTCATTCCTTTCATTCCCCCATTGCAGAGTAAGGACAAAGTGAATGTTCTGTGTACAACAAGGATGCCCAGGATAAACCTCCGTAATTGCACAAGAAAGCATCTTTGGAATCTTTGCCATTGCAAAGGCAGTATCTCTAGATAGATGGTAAATGGAGCCAAGAGATGAATGAACCATCCTTAGCCATCATCTCCTCTTTGCATCATTAACAAATGAAGTCCTAGGTGCCCCCTGGTGGCATGAAGTTGCCTTGTATTTGAAATACCTTTAACAAGCAGGGAAACTGAGGTGTTGGTGTTGCCTTGGAAGTAGGCTGCAGCCCTGTGCATGCCCCATATGACCCTTTTGGGTTTCCATAGAAACTTGGACTTGACTGAGCTTTTTTATGACTTGCTTTTATTTACAAGGCATTCTAGCTTTCTGTCTTCTTGCCCATTGTCCATAAATCATGTACAGTCTTTTTTTGTGCTTGATCGGAAGATCTCATGGCTGGGCCCACATCTGAACCCCCTCCTCCAACCCCAGGCTTCACCTGGGGCAGGTGGGATGACCTGGAGTGTGGGGTTGCAGCCGCTGCTTTCAGGATCTTCCCTCTACCTCCCCCCATACCCCAGGGAGACCTCTGTATGGTAGAAGGAGGGGAGATTTGGGACAAGGCATCCCTGGGAACCAGCCTCTTGCACCTTGGATGCTTGCTGCTGCTGCTCTCCAAGGCTGAACCCTCTCCAGTTTCCAGCATTTAACATTCCACAGCCCTCCTGTGATGCTTTATAGCTTTTTTCCAAGGGCTGGCAGGTGTGGATGTAGTACCTGCTGCAGCATTGAGCCCCTGGCTTTTGGCATCCGAGATGAGAGACTTGTCACCTCTCGATTCATGGGCCAAGCCTTCTGCAGGAAGCATGCTGGTGCGTCTCCCTGTTTCTCCTGCCATTTTTCTTCACTTAATTCCTCCTGCCTGCCACCATCCCCCGCTTTGCTTGCTCTTACCCTCTTCCTGATTTTCCTGCAAGACTCGGCTAATCTGACATCCTCACCTGAAGGCCACTTTTGGTGGAGATGGGGGAGGAGGACGGAGTCAAATGATTCCTGTTTCCAGTCACCACCTGCAGCCTGATTAGCTGTGGGTGTTTTTCCCCCTTGTTTACCCAGACACAAGTGCTACGTGATGGGGCATACATAGTCTTTGGAAATCCAAAGCTGCACAGACAGTGTGTCAGCCCAGAGAGCCCAGAGCATCACCTGGAAGTCCGCCTCTAGCCCCATTTCCTCCTGCAGCCCCTCAGCTTCCTCCTTTCTACCTAGAACTGCTTGTAGTTGTTGTTTTTAAATGGTTTTGGGTTCAGTGTTGCTCAGCTATATCTCTTCCTTTGTCTCTAGAATGAGAATCTCTCACCAATACCCCTTGGTTATTAGGACAGGTTGGTGGGTCCAGGGCTGGACAAAGGAAAAATTGAGATTGTAGTACCTGTGGCACCTCAGTATCACATGGAACATCCCCCAGAAGGACTGCTCTCAGTTCTAGGTTCTCTGTGGGGTGGGGGGGTCTGCATTCACTCAAAGCCATTCTTTATGAGCCCCCACCAGTGTTTCCACTTTTGCTGTTAGTCAATCAGAAGCCACAATTAATTAAAACCAAAGGTACTTAAGTACTTATGTGCTTTCGTCATCCTGCCCATTATCCATTAGTCACACACAGTCCTTTTTGTGCTTGATTGGAAGATCCCAAGGCTGGACCCACATCTGAGCCCCTTCCCCCAACCCCAGGCTTCACCTAGGGCAGGTGGGATCACTTGGAGTGTGGGACTGTAGCACCTGCTTTCAGGATCATCTCTCCACCTACCCCCAATTCCCAGGGAGACCCCTGTACGATAGAGGGAGGGGACACATGGGACAAGGCATCCCTGGGAATTCCCCTGGGAAAGTACATAAGAAGATTTGTGGTAGAATGTTACCCTCATAAACACACTCTGTCTCACAAACGTGTACTCCATCAGTAAAGAAAACTAGCATGCACAGGAATCTTCCCCAAGGGGCCCTGATATCAGCACTGTTCTTACTTAGGGCTGATGTTCTCTGGGCACTTGTCTTTGCCAGCTTATTCCTGCTGGGCATTGCTTCTTGCTACTGCATCTGGGTCTAATTTCTTCAGACCCCATCTAGACACCTCAGTTTCATTCTTTTTTTTTAAGGGGAGAAGGGGAGGCATTTGGGGTTAAGTGACTTACCCCAGGTCACACAGCTAGTAAGTGTTAAGTGTCTGAGGCTGGATTTGAACTCAGGTCCTCCTGACTCCAGGGCCAATGCTCTATTCACTGCACCACCTAGCTGCCCCTCCTCAGTTTCATTCTGCTAGGGTACAGTGGCTAGAGTTTTTGCCTGATAAAAGCAGACAGAGCTCTTTTGTCATAGCCATCATACCCAGCTAACAAAAATCACAGTGCTTTTGGACTAAAAGTAGATTTTTCCTTCTTTTAAACTCCCGTGTCAGGGTTGGAGATTTGCTGTTGCTGTTGTTGTCGTTACCTGTGACTACCTGACTTATGGTTAGTTACTCTTATATGTCCTCAATCTCTGAATTTGGTGCAGATGAATTTGGGCCAGGACTGAGGGAATCCAGGTGAATGTTCATCATCTATCTTGCCCAAATTTCTGCCTTTATTATGCATACACATTAGCAGCAAAGATTGAGTATTTGGTGCAGCATTTTAGCCATTGAAAATCTCAGTATTTCTATCAAATTATATTATATAGTCTAGTTGCTGTATTTCATGGGGCCTCTCATCCAGAATCACCCAGTAATTGAAGAGGTGGATAGAGGATTGGCTGAATCTTCATACATTCAGAGTGGTTACCTTAAGAAGTAAGCACTTAAGAGTGCTTAAGAGCGGTGTATGGTATACCTTAAGAAGTGGAGGTTGCAGGGGGAGGGGAGTGTCAGTCCCAGGTCTATTGTTGTTTAATGTAGTCCACAGGGTCTTGGATGATTCACTAGGGAGTAGGCTCATTCAGTTTGCTAAGTATACTTGTATGGACTCATCCTGTTTAATTGTAAGAAAAACTTCCTAACATTAAGAAATATTGAATAGCATGGGCCACCCTTGGACATAGTGGAACCCCTCTCATTAGAGGTCTTCAAAGGATAGCTGGATGACCATTTGGGGGAGGGGTTATAGATGGAGTTCTTATGGCATCCAAGATCCTTTCAACTCCGAGATTCTATGTTTCTGGAAGGAGAGCAGTTCTGGAAAGATGCTCAGACTTCAGAAAGACTTGGGTAAACATAGATGTCTCCCCAAAAATGAGAGTCAGAATGAACAAGTCCTGGCCACAGGTATGGGAAGAAAATTCCGCCTGCCTTAATACAAAATGAAAATAAGAGAAAAAATGATCCTGTAGTCTTAACACGTGACTCAAAAGTATATGAAGCAAAAATAGAGCCTGATTCTAGGATGAAGACACAGACTAGTGAGGGTCTCCTGTCCCTGATCACCTGACTCTCAGTCTAAAAGGAAGAGGAAGAGGAAGTAGAATTGGTTAGTCAAGAGTCATGGAGATTGCCATACCAATTAATTTACCAAAAAACTACTTTATAGAGTTAGAAAAAATAGTAACAAAATTCATCTGGAAGAATAAACGGTCCAGAATATCAAGGGAATTAATGAAAAAAAATGCTAGGGAAGGTGGACTAGCTTTACCAGATTTCAATCTGTACTATAAAGCAGCAGTCATCAAAACTACTTGGTACTGGCTTAGGAATAGAGGAGTGGATCAATGGAATAGATTAGGCACACAAGATTCAGAAGTCAACGACTACAGTAATGTATTGTTTGATAAACCCCCAGACCCTGGATTTTGGGATAAGAACTCTCTATTTGACAAAAACTGCTGGGAAAACTGGAATATAGTATGGGAGAAACTGGACATAGACCATTACCTAACACCATATACCAAAATCAAGTCTAAATGGGTTCATGATCTAGGTATAAAGGTTGATACTGTAAGCAGTCTGCTAAAACAAGAAATAGTTTACCTATCAGACTTGTGGAGAGGGAATGACTTTATGACGAAACAGGAATTAGAGAATATTATAAAATGTAAAATGGATAATTTTGACTACATGAAATTGAAAAGTTTCTGTACAAATAAAGCCAATGTAACCAAGATTAAGAGGGAGGTGGGAAATTGGGAAAGAATCTTTACAACCTATGTCTCTGACAAAGGACTCATCTCTAAGATATACAGAGAATTGAGTCAAATTTATAAGAATACAAGTCATTCCCCAATTGATAAATGGTCAAAGGATATGAACAGGCAGTTTTCAGAGAAAGAAATTAAAGCTATCTATAAGTACATGAAGAAATGCTCTAATTCACTATTGATTAGAGAAATGCAAATCAAAACAACTCTGAGGTACCACATCTCACCAGTCAGAGTGGCTAAGATGACAAAACAGGAAAATGACAAATGCTGGAGAGGACGTGGGCAAACTGGAACACTAATGCATTGTTGGTGGAGTTGTGAACTGATCCAGCCTTTCTGGAGAGCAATCTGGAATTATGCCCAAAGGGCTATAAATACTTTCATACCCTTTGATCCAGCAATACCACTCCTAGGGTTATATCTCAAAGAGATCATAGAAATGGGAGAAAGACCCATATGTACAAAAATGTTTATAGCAGCTCTTTTTATTGTGGCAAAGAATTGGAAATTAAGGGGGTGCCCATCAATTGGGGAATGGCTGGACAAGTTGTGGTATATGCATGTTATGGAATACTATTGCACTATAAGAAACGGGGAGCAGGCGGTCTTCATATTTACCTGGAGAGGCTTAAAAGAACTGATGCTGAGTGAGAAGAGTAGAACCAGGAGGAATTTGTACACAATTACAGACACAACGTATGTGTGATGACCAACTTTGATAGACTGGACTCTTCTCAACAATGCAGGGATATAAGTCAATCCCAAAAGATGCATGATGGAGAGAAAAACGTGAATCCAGAGAAAGAACTAGAAAGAACTAAATCTATATCCAGGTGGAAGCAAAATACCTGATCTTTTTCGTTCTCTTATTTGATTTTATGTCCTCTTTACCATTTTTCATTCCAGCTGGTACAATCCATCCTTATAACCTGACCATTGTATAATGTGAAAGTATTTACAGATCCTATACTTGATTATAAGCCGCCATGGGGGGGGGGAGGGGGACAAAATGTGAAATTCAAGGAATTGTGGAATTGAATCCTGTAAACTAAAAGAAAACAAACAAATTAATAAATTAAAGTAAAAAAAAAATTTAAAAAAAGAGTCATGGAGATTGAAGGTTGTTTTACCAAAGGACTCTTATGCTAAGTTTGGTGATCAAATGCTTCCCATTATACTGAGGAACCTCTAAAATGAACTTAAATGAAGCATGAGGATTTAGGTTAGATACAAGACAGAATTTCATAGTATTTATTAAAGACCAGCAGAGTCTAATGCCTTAGAATCCTATTGGAAATGGTCTCAAATCAATACCTGAAATAGGAGTCCCTGTCTGCAGCCTCCTTAAGTAATCATAGATAAGGCCTGGCATGACTAGGCAGTGAGGAGACCCTCTGCCACCAGGGGCACTTTTCTTCTCTTGCATTCCCTTTGCCCCTTCCCCAACCTTATCCAATCTGGCTGCTTGACAGCTCATGTGGTTTTGATGATATAGGAGTCTTTAACCTTACTCCTTCCAGTGACATGGAGGACCAAATCTCCTAAGTTCCTCCAGGCCTTACCTCCTCTGCCTTGCCTGTATACCTGCCAGACCTCCAGGGACAGTCATCTGAGCTCAGGATGTAACCTGAGGACCCCTGGGCCTTGCCATGGGTCCTGCCTTTGCAACATTAGGAAGTCCAGGCCTTGCCAAATGATTGACATCTACACTTTGTTCTATGTGCTCCTCCCAATCAAACTCCTTGAGAGCAGGAATTGTCATGCATTTTATCTTTGTATACTGAGCTCTTTTAAGGTACTGTGTACATAGTAAGCACTTAAATGCTTTTATGTTTATTTCATTTTCATACTGTTGCTGCTTAGAGACTTCCACTCTACCTTCCAAGGCATCTGATTCCATTTTGGAATAGTTCTAATTGTTAGGAAGCTTTTCTTCATACTTAACCCAAATCTACCGCCCTGTAATCTCTATCCTTTGGGGACATGTAGAACAAATCTAACCTCTTCCAGATGTCAGCCTCTCTTATACATGGAGACTATCTCTCAATCTTCTCTTCTTCAGGCTGGATATCCCCTAGTTCCTTTAACCCATCCCACTATGGCTTGATTTGGTCTCTCCTCACCATCCTTGAAAACACCTTCTTCATGCTCCCAGCTTGTCCATCTTCTGCTAAAACTGAATTCTGCCTGGAGGCAAAGGAATGAACTAGAAGGCTGCTGGTGTAATGCAACTCTTGAGCATGGAAATCTGTGCTGATAACACTAGGGCTGGTACAAGTGTTGATGGGTTGAGATTTCTTTTAACCTGAGTGTCGTCACTGCAGCAGGTTTCCACATCTGTTGATCAAGGAGTTTTCAGCTTCCATTTTGCTTTGATTAACTCATCAAGACAGTTCATGCTGTCCTGTCTAATCCATCAGGTGCCTTGGCTGTTATTGGCTTTGAGAGGAACATTAGGTACCTTCTTTGGGGACAGATGCTCTCCTTTTAGGGGAAGGAAAGCATGTTTGATGCTCAGTGAACAAGGACCCACAGGAGCACAGTGAAGGCACTTGATAGACAGAAGGAACGTTTAAACCCTTTCTCTTTTCTTTAATTCATTTCTCAGGCTCCAGAAAAAATAAAAATGGTGACCTAATAGATACTAAGGACACTTTAGCACCAGGGGTGCCCAGGAGTAAGAACAAGTAAGACAGTAAAACTAAATAAAGGGAAATCACATCTGGTGCTCAGAATGCTGAACCGGCAGCCAAGACACCCTGGCCTTATTCCTGAAGCCATGATGTCTTACTGTGTGGCCTTGGATAAGTAGATCAACCTCTCTGTGACCTTGCTGGTGAAACAATATTCTTTGCTCCTGGTAATTTTTATGAGCCATAATAATGACTTTGTATCTTTTCCAATGCCTGGTTCTCTATTTTGCACACAGCAGGTACCTGATAAATGTGTATTTGCTGAACTTATTGAAAGATTGGTTCAAAGAACTGAGGAAAAGAGATTTAAAGGAGATATGATCATTTTCTCTCAGATATTTCATAGGTTGAACTGGTATTGTTCAACAATTTGACCCCATTTTTGGAATCTTTAAATGTAGTTTTTATTTATTGAAAGTTGACTTTCCAATTATGGATTGATTATAGAGGGCATGAAGGTAGCATATAAGCTACAAGAGGAATCAGCTGTTGTAAATCTGATCATTGAAGAAAGGGGAGAAGAGAAGAAAAAGGAAAAGGTGAGAAGGAGCCATAAGTCCCATTTTCACTTCAGTCTATTTCAAAACTTCTGTTTGTATTAGGACTTTGGCAGAAATCTATTAACAGGGACCAAAGACAGCTGAGCAAGCATGCATCTGCTCTGGGGGAAAAGGCCTGCTATAAATAATACCTTGTCTAGGGGTCCCCAATAACAGACAGAGCCTATAACAAGTTGGCATAGTTAGCTATGGCAGTTAGCTACAAGTTAGCTACACGAATGAAACAAAGCAAAACAGGACCAAAAAAAAAAAAACAAAAACCCCTAAAGATCTCATTTTTTGCAAATATGGAGGATGAGAAGAATTTTTTCAGAAACCCTCAGGGAGAATGCTGAGTTTGTGTGTCTGCCAGAGCCAGGTAAAAATGTCTATGTACAGAGTACGAGCTCATCTCCTTGCTAGAACCAAAGGTGAAAGGTTTGAAGGAATGACTTTATCTTCAAATTTACCAAGGAGACTGAAGGGAGAATTTATTTTTTTTTCTTTTTGGAGGGGGGAAGCAGGGCAATTGGGGTTAAGTGACTTGCCCAAGGTCACACGGCTAGTAAGTGTTAAGTGTCTGAGCCAAATTTGAACTCAGGTCCTCCTGACTTCAAGGCTGGTGCTCTATTCACTACACCACCTAGCCGCCCCAGAAGGGAGAAGTTTTTGAACACTGCTACTCTCATTACTGTTCTCATCTGGCACTTAGTACAGTTCCTGGCACATAGGACATGCTTAATAAATACTTGTTGACTTGATGCCATATGAAGATTAGGACTAAGGAAGACAAATAAAGATTTAGGAAGAAAACAGTTCATTAAGAAGATGGTGTTTGAGGATGGGATTTGGATTTTTCAGCCATGACTTAATATGTAAGAATGAAAGGCTCGGGGCGGCCAGGTAGCACAGCAAGTAAGAGCACCAGCTCCAGTGTTGAGAAGACCTGGAGATCGAATCCCGGGCTCAGACACTTAGCACCCACCCAGAAACACCTGGCCGTGTAACCTTGAGCAAGTTACTTAACCCCAATTGCTTAGGGGCGGCCAGGTAGCTCAGCGAGTAAGAGCACCGGCTCCAGTGTTGGGATGACCTGGAGATCGAATCCCGGGCTCAGATACTCAGCACCACACCCAGAAATAACTGGCCATGTAACCTTGAGCAAGTTACTTAACCCCAATTGCTTAAAAAAAAATAAAGAAAAGAAATTTTGGGAGGGCTGATTTCAAGGAGTTCAAAGAAAGAACTTTTTTTTAGCTTAAAAAAAAAAAGAATGAAAGGCTCTTGGCCAGAGATGAAGCACACCTAACAAGGAATGGTAAAAACGTAGAAGCTTGGAATACCGTGAATCTGACCAAAAGGACTTTAACTGACAATAAAAGGGGAAGGAGAAAACTGTCTGGATAATATGCCAAGCCATATAATGCAGAGCATAGCAGGTACAAAAAAGAAAGAAGGCTATTAACAGAGAAGACCAGTAATTAACAGAAGACAATTTCCAAGAGGGGAGATAGCAATGAAACTCTCTCTGTCTTTCTCTTTCTCTCTGTTTCTGTCTCTGTCTCTCTGTGTCTCTCTCTCTGTCTCTCTACATACACACACATATACATATATATACATAATTATACACATACATGAACAAGATGTAGATAATAAACAATTTAAAGTGTAGACTTTTATTATTTTTTCCTTCCAGACCCATGATTTTTATCAGTGTAGGGAATGCCCAATGTGGAAATGTTCTCCACCAATTCAAGTCAGCACCAAATCTGCTACTTATAGTCCTAGAGAGTTGCTTAGGGACATGGAGAGATTAAGTGACTTGTCCATAGTCTCCTGGTTATGATATTTCAGAAGTAGGTCTTCCTGATTCCAATGCCAGCCTTCCTGTGCCTCACTGCTTCTGGATGCAAATTTAACTTTATAGGTATCATAGAAACTTGGATGAAATTCATGAATGGACTATGGCTACACAATATATAATTCAAACATCACAGAACAGATGAAAAGAAGTGGTGGAATAACATTGTGTAATAAGAAAACATATTAATTTGAGGAAATCTCAGAATTAGAGAGGGGAGAAGATAATGATCATATGAGTGAAAAATAAATGGAGAAAGAAACAGAAATCATTTTGTTTATGGTTATGTACTACAGACCACTTGGCCAGAAGGAGGAAATAAACATGGGATCACAGACTTGGCATGAAGAATTAAAAGTTTTGGTGGGAAACTCTAGTTATTTTGACATATGCTATAGTTTCTTTCAGCTAAAAACTGAATAATTGATTCATTCTTGATTCAAGAGACAGAGGAAACAATATGGTGACTAGCTATTCTAGACCCAGAATCATGGGATTACATTGTTATAGATTTTGAGCCACAGGGACTCTAGATATGTAATCCACCGCCCTCCTTTAACAGATTAGGTCCTCAGGGGTGGGAACCTGTGACCTGAAGGCCACATGTAGCTCTCAGCCCTTTGACTGAATCCAAAGTTAACTGTGAACTTTGGATTCAGTCAAAGGGCTGCATTTAAAGACCTAGAGGGCCACAAGTGGCCTGGAGACCACAGGTTCCTCATCCCTGGATTAAGACAATGAATCCCACAGTAACATGAAAAGAGTCAAGCAAGGTAATAAGTAATAGATCTGGATTTAACTTAATGAACTTAATATTGATTTGATTTGAACACTCTGACTCCCCAGCTTGATGGTGACCAATAGTCAATTGGTTGGAAGAAACTGACAATTTCTTCTTAAAGACCTCTTAAGGAAAGAAAACCAGGTATAGTTTGGCACATACCTGAAATTTTGGGAGGAGGGGCGGCCAGGTAGCATGGCGAGTAAGAGCACCAGCCCCAGTGTTGGGATAACCTGGGGATCAAATCCAGGCTCAGATACTTAGACCACACCCAGAAATACCTGGCCATGTAACCTTGAGCAAGTTACTTAACCCCAATTGCTTAAAAAAAAATAAAGAAAAGAAATTTTGGGAGGGCTGATTTCAAGGAGTTCAAAGAAAGAACAAATAGGACTTGATGGCCTAACATTCTCCCCTCTGCCCTTTATAAGTTCAGTTCACCAAGTCTAGGCAGACAGTACCCCAGGGGACTGAGAAAAAAATGGCCAGTGTGATTGCTGATTTGCTATGTGATTTTTGAAAAAATAATGGGGGAGTGTTGGCAGAGGTGATTGACTAGACAAACAGGGTGAGACATCCACTTTTGGTTTTGGCCATTGGGTTGATTCACTTTGCTTGATTTGTTTGTTACAAGAGAAGACTTCTATTTACCAGGATATGAGCGAGTGGATAGTGAGAAGAAAAGAAAGACAGAAAGAAAGACAGACAGAAAGAAAGAAAGAAAGAAAGAAAGAAAGAAAGAAAGAAAGAAAGAAAGAAAGAAAGAAAGAAAGAGAAAGAAAGAGAGAGAAAGGAAGAAAGAGAGAAAGAAAAAGAGAGAGAGAGAGAAAGACAGAAAGGAAGAAAGAGAGAAAGAAAGATGGATGAGAAGGAACTAAGAAAAAGAATAAAAGAAAAAGAAAGACAGAAAGAAGGAGAAGGAAGAAAAGGGCATCAATAAAATGTTTTAAAATGCCCAAAAGTCATGGTGAGCAAGAGTATGAATGGATAAATGTTAATCCTGATTTTGAAAAAGAAAGAGGATAAAATATTCATAATATAAGTCAGTAGACTTGATTTTAATTCCTATAAAATTTTTAGCATGTTATTTTTTAAAAGTTGCATTGATATATTTTCTTTTTATATTATCTTCACTTCTAAATATTTATCTCCCCCATCTCCAAGAGTGAAAACCCAAAAGAAGTTCAGCCAAACTAAGCAACAAATTCACCAACTCTGACAGTATATGTGACATTTCCCATTTGTATTCCCCCACGTCTTCATTTTCTCATCTTTGCTTTGGGACCAAACTTAGTCATTATATGTACACAACACTCAGGCTTTTAAAAGTTTGTTTTGCCTAGAATTCCTTATTAAGAGAAGACAACACAGTACAGTGGAAAGAACCCCGAATTTCGGTTTGGTGTCAGGACTTGGGCCCCAATCTTAATATTGCTACTGACTATCCATGTGACTGACCCCTACTTCTGTTTACTCTATATATCTTAAGTGTGTGTGTGTGTGTGTGTGTGTATGTGTGTGCATGTGTTCATTTGTTTTTCAGTCGTGTCTGACTTTTCCTGATCCCATTTGGGGTTTTCTTAGCAAAGATACTGGAGTGGTTTGCCATTTCCTTCTTCAGCTCATTTTACAGATGAGGAAACTGAGGCAGACAGGGTTGAGTGACTTGCCCAGGGTCACATAGCTAGTGAGTGTCTGAGGCCAGATTTGAACTCAGGAAGATGAGTCAGTCTTCTTGACTTCAGACCTGATGCTCTAACATATACCACCTAGCTACACTTATCTTGTATATACCTAGTTATTTATATTAGAATGTGAACTCCTTGAGGTCAGACTCTTTTTACTTTTGTTTTTAATCCCCAGCACTGAGCATAGTGCCTATCACATGTATAGTAAGTGCTTAATAAATGCTTTTTTGTCGATTGATCAACACATTACATAACCTCTCCAAACCTTGGTTTCTTTATTTGTGAAATGGTTAGATTAGATAATCTCTAAGGTTGCTTCTATCTATAAATGCTCCCAAGATCCTTATGGTTTGAGGGCATGTGGAGTGAACACCAGGAGTCATCATGGCCACACCAGACTGACCTCGTGTCCTTTGATAGAATTCCTAGATTAGTAGATCCCTTAGATATAACGGAGTATTCACCAAACTCTGTCTTGCTTCTTCTGTGGATAAGATGGTTTTCTGGAACATACTTCAATACTCTCCCTCTTCAACTCTGCCTTATTAACTTCTCTGGCTTCATGTCCGAACTAAAATTCCATCTTTTATTAGAAACTTTTCCCAACATTTCTTAGTTCTAGTGCCTTTCCTCTGTTAATTATTTCCTATTTATTCTATAAATAGTTCTCACTTTGTATATATTTGTTTTCATGTTGTCTCCCCCATTGGATTATAAGCTCCTTGAGGGTAGGGACTGTCTGTTGCCTCTTTTGTATACCCAGTGCTTAATGCAGTGGCACATTATATATTAATAATACATTATATAATATATAATATATTAATAAATGTTTATTTATTGATTATTAATATTATGCAAATTCAGACCTGGTTGAATGCTTCTGTTGCCTCTTTTGTATACCCAGTGCTTAATGCAGTGGCACATTATATATTAATAATACATTATATAATATATAATATATTAATAAATGTTTATTTATTGATTATTAATATTATGCAAATTCAGACCTGGTTGAATGCTCAAACCTAGAAAAGTAGTTATTAAGGGGCCAATGTTAATAATGATGACTATTTCCATTGGCTAAACCAAAGCCTCTGTCCTTGGCTCTGTGCTATTAAGCATTTTCATCAGTGACTTGGGATTAAGAAGCATGCTTATCAAATTTTGGGGTAGAAGAAAACACATTGGATGACAGGGTTGGGATTCACAAAAGATCCTGATAGACTAAAAAAAATTAGCAGGATCTATTACAGTGAAATTGAATAGGGATAAATGTAAAGTCCTATACTGGGTCTTTAAAAAAAGTGAATTTTCAAAAGTGGGTGCTTCCAACTTCCCTCCCCCCCAGCCTGCCCTCCCTTCCATCATCCCCCCTCACATCCCCTCCCCCCCTATTCTCCTGGAGGGTGAGATCCCCTATTTAGTGTGTATTTCCCTCCCTCCTCAAGCCATATTCAATAGGAATAAGGTTGACCCATTCCCTTTTGCCTTCCTATTCTTCCCCTCCATTGTAACCATTTTCCCTTGCCTCTTCTGTATGAGATAGTTGCCCCACTCTGTCTCTCTCCATCTCCTCTCATTATATCCCTCTCACCTCTTAATTTCACCTTTTAAGTATCATCCCTTCCTGTTAAATTGGTCCCGTGCCCTAGGGACAGGATCAAAGTAGACAGGGATGTGGGATAGGAGGGAGGGAAATATAGTCAGTCTTTTACAATATATCTGCTATGTTATTGTTTTGCATTAGCCACACATGTACAACCTATACTGAACTGCTTATCTTCCCAGTAAGGGTGGGTGATAAGGGAGGAAGGGAATGAATCTGGAATTCAAAGTTTTAAAATCAAATGTTTAAATATATATATATATATATATACTATTATCAATATTGTTTTACATGTAATTGGGAAATATAGAGATCCACCATGCCCTACTGGAAAAGTTGAAACGGGTATGGGAGAAAATATGGAGAGAGCAGATCAGAGATGGGGATATCCTGTGGGACTGCTGTTTTGGGGGGGTGGGTGGGGGAAAAACGGGGAGAAAATTTGTAACTCAAAATCTGGCGGAAACGAACGATGTAAATCAGAAGTTAATAAAGCATTAAAAAAAAAGTGAATTTTACCAATACAGAATGAGGGAGGTATGCATGAAAAAAGATCTGGAGGTTTTAGTGGTTTGGAAAATCAATATGTGTCCAATGGAATATGGCAGGCAGAAGAGTCAATAGAATCTTAGCGTGCATTATTAAGAAACACAAACTCAAGGGTATAATAGTATGGCCCTACTTTGTTCTTGTCAGACCATATATGAAATATTGTGTTGGGTACAACATTTCTTTCTTTATTTCTTCTTTTAAAAAGTAAAACCCTTTTAATCATCCTTTGTTCTTACTTCACCTTGATCTCCCAACATATGCCTCCCCAGCCTAGAGAGCCATGTCTTTTAATAAAGAATAAAAATGAAAGAGGAAGAAAATCAGTTCAGCAGAACAAACCACCATTTTAACTGTCGGACAGTATACACCACATTCCTCATCTCTAACCCACTCCATTCTCCTTTCAAAGCTCACCATTGTTCACTATTGTATCTTTTCTTCCCAGCCAAGCTTGGCTATTGTAATTAAGAAGTGTTCGTTTTCTATTTTTTTATGTTCTTTCCATTTACATTGTTGTAGTTATCACATATATATATATATATATATATACATATATATATATACACATACACATAGTTATCCTTGTTCTCATACTTTGCTTTGCATTACTTGGGTGTCTCTTGTCTTTCTACTCTGTATATCTGTCATTTTGTTACTCCTCATACAGTTATTGTTATTATTCTGGTACATCTGTATGTCCCAATTTATTTGGTCATCCCTCAGTCAATGAACACACTTTTTATATGCAACGATGCTATAAGTGTTTTAGTACATATAGAACTTTTCTTTGATCCCCTCGGGATTCATTTGTTGTTACTCAGTTATGACTGACCCATCATGACCTCATTTTGGATTTTCTTGGCAAAGTTACTAGAGTGGCTTGCCATTTCCATCTCCAGCTCATTTCACAGACGAGTGCCTGGAGTCAAGCAGGTTGAAGTGACTTGCCCATGGTCACATGGCTAGTAAATGTCTGAGGTCAGATTTAAACTCAAGAAGATAAGTCTCCCTGACTCCAGGCCTGGCATTGTGACACCTAGCTGCCCTGGGAATTTATGTTCCTTGGGATTTATGCCCAGTGTATCTCGTGAGTCAAATTTAACAAACATTTTGGTCACTCTTAGCATGGCTCCAAATTGTTTTCCAGAATGGTTAGGCCAATTCACAGCTCCACCAACAATGCATTAGTTGTGTGTACTCTATTTTTACAGAGGACATTTATAAACCAGTAATATCCAGAAGAGGATGATTAGGCTGACGAAGAGATTGGAGAGCATGACAAAAGAAGATTGGTTGAAGGACCTAGGGGTCCTTAGAGAAGAAAAGACATGGGTGTGGGGCATGAAGCTGTCTTCAAGTGTTTCAGTCACCCAGTCAATGAACCAGCATTGATTAAGCTCCTCCTGTATGCCAAAAACCACACCAGGAAGAACTAGGGATAGAAAGACAAAATAAACAAACAACAAAAAAAGAGGTTCTGCTAAGTGCTTTATGATTATTATCTCAATGAATCTTCACAACAATCCTGTGATGTACATGCTATTAGGATCCCCATTTTACAGTTGAGGAAACAGAGGCAGACAGGTCAAGTGACTTGCCCAAGGTCACATGTGTGGTAAATATCTTAGGCTGCATTTGAACTCGGTATTCCTAACTCCAGACCTAGCACTTTATCTGCTGTACTATCTAGCTCCCTTTTGACCATTACCTTTCTCATGAGGATCCCCACAGAAAGGGGGAGCAAGGGAAATAAAAGAGGATAACACTTACAACCTGTCAGGCTGTTTCATTCTAGCTGCCCTGTTAATGATTCGGTAGAGGAGGGAGGTTGTGACAATTATCAAAAGTTAAAAAACAGAAACATTTGGGGATTATCTGTAAACTTGGGCTCTCCATGGCTTCTTTGAATACCATTCAGTCCACAAGTATATATCAAAAGGGGCTCCTAATAAATATGCTCAGCATCGTAGTGGATAATGGCACAGTAGATAGAGCATGGAGCCTGGAGGCAGGAAGACCCAAGTTCAAATCTGGTCTCAGACACTTACTGACTGTGTGATCTTGGGCAAGTCACTTAACCCTGTTTGTTTCTGTTTTCTCATCTATAAAATGAGCTGGAGAAGGAAATAGCAAACCTCTCTAGTATCTTTGCCAAGAAAACCCCAAATGGGGTCATGAAGAGTTGGAAATGACTGAAGAAAAACTGAACAGCAAATAAAACCCAATCAGTCCCTCCCTTAAGGAGCTTAAACTTTAGTTGGGAGGGATATATTATTATTACCTTAGTGGAGGCAATTATAATAATGCTATAAAATTATCATTGTGCTTCATACATGTTTTCTCATTTGAATTTCAAATAAGCCTGTGTGATAGGTTATTATCCCCACTTTACAGATGAGGAAACTAAGACTCCAGTGATAGAACTTACCCATGGCCACACACCTAGTATCAGCTATTCCTGACTCCAACTTTAGCCCTCTGCCCACTAGTGGACATTGTTCTAAGGATGTCACTGTTAAAAAGAGTCCAAATCCCCCTGGGGGTTTTCTATGGCAGCCAGATGTCTTAGAATGCTGAACCTGAGATCAGGAGGACCCAAATTGGATCAGAATTGATTGAAATTGAAACCAAGGGACAGCTAGGTGGCTCAGTGACTAGAGCACCAGCCCTGGAGTCTGGAGGACCTGAGTTCAAATCTAGCCTCAGACACTTAACACAAAAACTAGCTGTGTGACCTTGGGCAAGTCACTTAACCCCAATTGCCCTAATTTATCTCCTCCCCCCCACCAAAAAGCAAAAAAAAAAAAAAACTGAAACCAGTTTGAAACTGACCTTGGCAAGTCTCAGCCTCAGTTTCCTCATCTGGAAAATGGGAATAGTAATAGCACCTACATCACAAGACTATGATGTACTATATAAACAGATATATTTATGGTGGACGCTGCCTACCAGTTTCATGGGCAGTAGTTTTTGTGACAGTGACACAAATGCCTCATTGGCCAGACTGAGATGGCTCTGCTTTTGCTCAACACATTTCTCATGTTCCATATTCAAGGCCTGATGCTCAGGAGTTCCTGGGAGATGGAGAAAGGACTAGGACAGGAAGCACATTCCTGCTTTGGCTCAGCCCTGTATCATCACAGACCTCTCTGTGGATACTAGAGCCCACATAAAATGTGTCACACTCTGTGTGTGGGGCTATGTGGCATTAAAAGGGACCTGATGGGAGCTGACATGCTTAGGGCTGGTGGGATTGTCTTCATTAAGAGGGCAGCCCCGGGGGGTAAGAGGTGGTAAAGTTCCAGGAAGTCATTGGGCAGGAAGTAGGCAGGATGGGAGCTGGACCAGATGCTTGTTCTCTCCTGTAGATTACAAGCAGCTTCCAGGACTGCAGGACAAAGTCCTCAGCCACTGAGGGGTGCTAATTATTTTTGAAAAAATTAAACTGAAGTTTCTGTGTGTGTATGTCTCTCTCTCCCCCTTCCTCTCTTTCTTTCTCCTTCTCCTTCTTCTTCTCCTTCTTCTTCTTCTTCTTCTTCTTCTTCTTCTTCTTCTTCTTCTTCTTCCTTCTCTCTGTCTCTCTCAGTCTGTCTCTGTCTCTCTCGCTCTCTCTCTGTCTCTGTCTCATTAATTCAGCTGCTGTCTGATCATGGCTGCAGACTCACATACCATACCATTCCCAATAAATACAGTCATGATGCATTTTCTGTTTGAGATTTTGCGATCTCTTAGCTTGGGAGAGAGAAGGCCAACCCGACGCTCTGTCAGTCATGCTTCTTGTGGTCTTTGCTTCTTTAATTCCCTCTTTCTTTTCATCCCTGCTGCCCTTCCCTACCCCCCCCACACACATTTCCTCCTCCTGCTGCTGCTATCGATCTCTCTCCCCTTTCTGTCTCTGATTTTATTTCTTTTTGGGCAGGCCCTCAGAATCCAGAGGTGATTTCCCACTCCAAAGCTAGAACACAGCTTAGCTTTTAACTGCTCAAGTGTCCCTCTTATGTGATTGATTATCACGAGTGTCTGGAGAACATAATCCAAATGAGAGTCTTTCTTCAGAGAAGCTCAAGTCTCATTTTTACCTCCAGTCATTAGCTTGAAAGGGGACTTACACGATCAGTCTGGACAAGGACATGGCTTAATTTGGTCTTTGACCATCCCTTTCTAAAACTCACCAACCCAGAATCCTTTGGGTGTGATGGAAGCTGACTCTTTGGGAGGAAGTGCTTTATAGATCTGCTTTATGTCTTGGAAGAGAAATAGTAGGGGCTATTTCTGGGACAGTTGTGTTATAAGATGGGAGAGGAGGGGAGAGGGGGAGAGAGAGAGGGGAGGGGGGAGAAAGAGAGGGAGGGGGAGAGAAAGAGGGAAAAGGGGGAGAGAGAGGGGAGGGAGGAAAAGACAGAGGGAGAGGGAGAGAGAAAGAAGGAGGGGGGAGAGAAAGAGGGAAAGGGGAGAGAGACAGGGGAAGAGAGAGAGAAGGTGGGAGAGAGGGAGGGAGAGGAAGAGAAACAGAGACACAGCAAGACTGAGAGAGAATTTATGAGAGAGGAAGAAAGAGAGTCACAGAGAGGCAGAGACAGAGAGAAAGAGAAAGAAATGGAGTGGGGTGGGGAGAGACAGAGACAGAGAAATGAAACAGTTGTTAAGTGGAAGGGCTCTAACCAAGGCCAAGGAAATTGTGAGACAAAAGTCATTCCTAAGTTTCTCTGAAAGTGTAACAGGTGCCAAGGGGCTGGACTGCTTCCCTATCCATTGTTTATTTCTAATTGACCATGGAAGCCCTAGACCTCAAGAAAATGTTCTCAGTCATTCATTCAGAAACTCAGACCTGTGATGTAGACACTTGGGGGGAAACTGAAAACCCTTTGGACCTTTGGATAGGGTGTGTGTGTGTGTGTGTGTGTGTGTGTGTGTGTGTGTGTGTGTGTG
>NW_027187353.1:2022191-2081710 GCF_028583685.1 Petaurus breviceps papuanus | reverse complement strand
GTGTGTGTGTGTGTGTGTGTGTGTGTGTGTGTGTGTGTGTGTGTGTGTGTGTGTGTGCATGGAAGGTCTTTCTTCTGCTTGCAATCACATGGCAAAGGCCAGGCTTCAGAAGAGGAAGGAAACAGATCTGACGCCACTATAAGCTGAATTACTGAACTTGTAAAAGTAACTTGTTTAAGGGCCATTTGTTTAATTAGGATTTCATTATCCAGGGCTTTGTTTCTCAGTCAGTCAATAAGCATTTTGAGTTCCTATCTGCCTGGCACTGTGCTGGATACAAAGACAAAGATGGAACAATCCCTGCTCTCCCAGAGATCACGTTCTACCCTTGGAGACAACAGATACATATAGAAGTATGTACAGAATAACTCCAGTGCAGTTAGGGAGGGCACTAACAGTGGGGTCTGTTTGTTTTTTGGGGGAAGTTGAATCAGAAAAGGTTTTATTTAGAGCAGTGATGCCAAGCTCAAATATAAATGGATCCCCTAGAAAACCACAAATTAACATTAACTATGTGTATTGTATTTTGAGACAGTGAGGTGGCCGAATAGAGCTCTTGTCTTTGAATCAGGAAGACGCATTTTCCTGAGTTCAAATCCAGCTTCAGATGCTTAGTAGCTGTGTGACCCTGGGCAAGTCACTTCATCTCTATCTACCTCTGTTTCCCCATCTATAAAATGAGCTGGAGAAGGAAATGGCAAATCACTCTGATATCTTTGCCAAGAAAACCCCAAATGAGGTCATGAGGAGTCAGACATGACTGAAACTACTGAACAACATTCTGTTTTTTATTTATTTTGATAGACATTTTCCAATTATATTTTAATCTGGTTCAGAGAATTCCTGGGCCCTTGTGAGTTATGAGTTTGGCATCTCTGAGGTGTTATTTGAGCTGTATCTTGAAGAAAGAGCTATTTTGTGAAGTAGAGGTGAGGAAAGAGAGTGTTCTGGGCAAGGAGGACTGCCAAAGGTCCAGTGATGGGACATGGAATGTCCTGTGTGAAGAACAGAAAAGGCCAGTTTGGTTGTATTGAATAATGTGGGAGGGAGGAAAATATTAAATGAAGTTGTAAAGAAGTTGGGGCCAGATTGTGAGTCTTTAAAGCTAACCAGAGGAATACATATTTGTTCCTAGAAGAGATAGAGAGTCAGTAGCATTAAGAGTAGAAAAGCAGTTGTGTGGAGGATGGGTTTATTTGGGGAGAGACCTGAAAGGCCAGTTAAGAGACAGGTGCAAACATTGAGATGAGAGGTGATGACTAAGAGACCATAGATTTCTATCTGAGAGGGTCGTCAGCGGCCATCTAGTCCTTCATCTTACAGATGATGACATGGAGAAGTTATCTTGCCAGAGGTCACAGAGGTGGGATTGGAACCCAGGTCCTCTGACTCTTTGCACTGTGGGAGTGGGCTGTGTGAGTCAGGAGAGAGTCATATGTGGAAGGTGTCACAGCACATACAAGTATAAGGAAGAGGAGCTGCTCTCAAGGAGCTTAGACTCCACTTGGGGAGATGGTACCATTACCTTGGTGCTTGCTGCTCAGACAGAAGATGTTGCTCTCTAGGAACAGACAGAACAAGAACATTTTGGCCTGGGGCCTTTCTTTGATCATTCTCAGGCAGCAGTTTTTGGAAGACAGTCACAAATGTCCCAGCAACTGCTCTGAGCTGTCTGGATGTGTTTCATAGAGACAAAGGGCTTATATTTGCCATCCTGTACCTTTCATGGGGGTTAATGAAGAGGGTGGGGGCACAGGGAAAGTCTGAATAAGCCCATTGACCCCTAACTTCCATGGGGTCTGATGAAGGCAGGGTCTATGAAAAGAATCCTTGGACTTATGGAGGTTTGGGCAAATTAATTAAATGAATGTGGCTGGCTGCGAGATGGATGGCCAGGCTGAAAATTCTAATCTGACTTTGATTGTAATAAATAAAACTCACCTTTTCCCCCCTGTCTCCTTTCAGTTTTTCATCTCTGATTCTTCACAGTGCATTTAGATCCCTGACTCTCTGCCTTGATTTGCCCTTCTGGTACTCACTTATTGACAGTTGTGAACTGGTCACTTGTTCTGATCTTTGCTAATAGTTATCTGTGTTTTAGGTTCTGTTTGTTTACCAGGTTCTGAACCTCAGCCCTAGACAGGTAACATCTGACGCTTGCCTCAGTCCTTCCAACATCCCTTGAGACCAGGTCTCTGGAACTCTTGCGTATTCTGACCCTAATGCCTGCCTAGTCCTTAGGACACCTTCCGTCTCCCAATCCTGGGACTTGGCCTGGTAATGGGCCACAGACATTTATGTGGTTTTGTCAGGTTTCTTACACAGACATGATCTCATTTGATCTTCATGACAACCCCATCAGGGAGGTATTACAAGTGTTTGATGCGTGCATATGTATGTTTGTGTATGTATCTGTGTCTATGATTTCCCCTTTGTACGGAGGCTCCATTGAGGAATCCCCCATTGCACCCATAGACTGGCAGCTGTCCTTGGACTTCTTGGCTTAAATCACTGCCTGGACTTCTGAGAGTTTTGGTGACTTGACACCACCAGCATGTGTCCGAGGTGGGATCTGAACCATGTCCAGACTCTCCACTTCAGCTCTCCATTCATGATTCACCCTACAGGGGTTGAGATGTTCACTTTATAGATAAGGCAACAGAGGCTCTGAAAATTAGACGGACTTGTCCATGAGCAGAGGAGCAATGTCTGAGCTCAACTTTCTCTAATTCTGGGTTCATCCCACCTGCATTATGCCACAGCCCCAAAGATCCTCCTGCTCCCCATTTCCTGGTGTTACACAAACCCTTTGGTTTCTCTTGTCAGTTCTGATCCCCCTAGAGGCCCCCCTCCCACCATGCTATTGTGCTGAATTTGGAGTAAAAGAACTTGGGTTCAAACTCATTTTGTCCCCTATTACCTTTCTGACTGTCACTTAGTCACTTAACCCATCCAGGCCTCAGTTTCTTCATCTGTTAAAAAAAATAAGGGATTCACCTGATGACCTTTAAGGGCCCTTCAGCTCCCAGACTTTGATCCTGTGACTCTCTAGGCAGGGCATCCAAGCCATTTGCATTTGGCAGGGGAACTGGGCGTCCCTCGCCTTGAGAAGGCACCCATTTGCAATGTCATCAGGAGCAGAGAACTTGGCTCTCCAAAAGCAAGTTTGCCACCACAAACTCTTTCTGGCTCCAGCCTGCTTGCTGCTGCTAATTTCATGCCCCTGTGATCCAGGTAATGCTCTGCTGCCTTGAGCCACCACCCCCGGCTGGAATTGCTTTTTTTCACCCAGCAGGAGCCCAGCTGCCTTTGCTGCCGAGTTCTCGAGGCGGCAGCTGAACAAAAGGTCTTTTGCAGGAACCACTCAGAGGCTCGGGGGCCCGAATCTGCTGCAGCTCATGACTAATTTGCTACGGTTTCTAAAAAGTGCCCAAATGGCATCCATTGGATAGAAAGCCAGACGAGGGTCTGCCAGAGATAAACTGGCTAATTTCAGACCTGCCTCCCCCTTCTCCAAACCTCTTTACCTGGTCTCCAAATCTGGAATTAAATTCTTCTGGAGGAGACCCTTAACACAAGGTCTCAGCACAGTGGAGAAAAGGAAATGTTCCTTGTCATAAAATGGGACTAAAATCTGGCCAGCTGGCTTTAGTGGATTTTTAAATTGTGTTTGAAAACGACTTGCTCCTTTTCCCCTGGCATCCATGAACAGAGCTAGAGTTTTACAAATGAAAACGAGTTTCTTCATCAGTATCTTAAATGTATTAAACATCCCAGAGTCCTGGATCCCATACAGATTGTACCATAGACATGACCCCGTAATCTGGAAATCGCTATTCAGTGATAAGCATTAGGAGGCCCCCTGGGACACAGCCTGTCCCCTAGGATTAGTGTGGGCCATGTTCCAATATTCCCATAATAAGAGCCATTACTGGGGAGTGCACGATTAACTGAGAGATTTTGGAGAGCTCCAGGTACTCACGGATTGGAACAAATCCTAGGGGTTTCCTAAGAGATTGGTCACTTAGACCAACCTTCTGTTTTTTGGAGGTGGCACAGAAGGGTTAGGTGACTTGCCCAGGGAGATTCCACCCCAGGTCTTCTGGCTCCAAATCCAGGATTCTTTCCACCGTGCTTCATGAATGTTTATGTTTAGCTGTGTTTAATATGGTTCATTCAATATGAATGGAAAGGCTTTCATTACATTCTTGGATGGGATAAAGGCTGCCCTCCTAAAATGAGATCTCATTGAAAGGAAAATAAGGTCTAGATATACATTGAAAAATAATTATCCAAAATTACCACACGAAAACTCTATTTTCCTGGGAAAGTTTTGGCAATGGGTTTTTCAAAGGAATGTTCGATTCGTCCCCCGCCCCCGTTACTCTCTTTGGCATCATCACCTTGGTTGGCATTCTCTTACTTGGGGACTGATCATTGATCTCTGGAGTTTTGTGTAAGCCAGCTTTGGGAGAGGGGCCTCTAAGCAGACCAATATGGTAGTTCTAAGAGGTCTCCAGAAGTAGACACATAGTTTTTGTTTTGTTTTAATGTAAAAAGGGAACTCAAACCCAGAGGAATAAAGAAACATTTACAGAGCATTGCACAGTGTGGTCCAGTGGAAAGAATCCTAGATTGGGAGCCTGGAGTTTGGGGTTCTTTTCTGTGTGACCTGGCATAGTTAATTTGTCTGCACCTTAGTTTTCTTATCTGTAAAAAAAATTAAAAACAGATGTGGGACTAGATGGGCTCTGAGAACTCTTCCAGCTCTAAGCCTATGATCCTCAAGGCAGGAAACTTTTTCCCTCTTGGTCATTGGTTTTACCCATTGACATCAGTGACAAGAAGGTTGTAGGGGAAGGGGCTGGGGAAGCCTGTCATTTCCTGGCTGAGCTAGGTCCTTTCTTTTGGGGAAGAAGGTACTTTGAGGAAAACACGCTCTGTGTCAACCATAACTTCAGAGAACAAAATCATAATCTGGTTTTCACAAAGTCCTAGTTAGATCGGGCTGGATGTCTGAGCACCCCCATGGGGAATTCTTTGGCCTAGGATGAGTCAGGAGCCCTGGGTTCTAGTGCAACTATGCTGCTAATTTACTAGCTGTATGCATGGCCTTGAATAAACACCGTAACTGATTTGGGTCACACTTTCCTTCTCTGTAAAATGAGCGATCACAGCAACTGGAAGGGACCTTACACGTCACTTGGTCCTACTGCCTGGATTTACGGATGAGAAAAAAGGGGGCTAAGAAATGTTGTGACAATCTTCATGTCTCACAGTAGTAAATCAGAAAACCAGAATGTGAACCAATCTCCTCCAGAACTCTTTGCCTTGTACCTGTTCTCGAGTCATAGATGGAGATCTGGAAGGAGCCTTAGATCTAGGCTGCTAGAAAACCAAGTGAATAGAGTACTGGGCCTGGAGTTAGGAAGACTTGAGTTCAAATCTGGCCTCAGATACATACAATCCGTGTGACCGTAATGCTGCCACTTACCATTGTCTGCCTCAGTTCCATCAACTGTAAAATGGGGATAATAATAGCCTCTACCGCTCATGGCTGTTGTGAGGAGATTAGTTAAGTGCTTTGCACAGTCCCCGAAACAGCAGGTACTCAATAAATGCTTCTTCTCTTCCTCCCCTGACCATCTGGTCCAACATTCTCATTTTACAGATGAGGGAATTGAATCCTGAAGAGGTCATGGGACCTCTCAGTTACATTTAGCTCTCATATTCTAAGAGATCACATGACTCAACACATGTGAAAACCATTGAAATCTATAATAGAAAGTCAAGTATGATTGTTCTTTCAAAGGCATAACAACTGGTGACCTTTAGCTTCTAGAGGGTACCGTTATCATTCCTCAGGAAGCCAGTGCATTGAAAATGCAAGATGATACCTGGTCCTTCCAGGGTATCATCATAGGAGGGTATGTACTGGCAAAGAAATTAGATTAAAACTACTGGAAGAGAAGGAAAGAAGGATATTTACTTTAGCAGCTTTTCTTTGAGATATTCAAAATGGTGACAGATCCTTCCAGTTTGTCTTCCATGGAACTGACCTGGGAATGTGGTTTTTTATTGCATACCTGAGGATCAGTGACCTCAGAATTCCTGCCACCTCTGAAAGCTTCCCACTGAACCAAATGGGTGGCAAAGGTTTGTATTTTATTTAGTTCTTTCAGACCCTGCCCAGTGTTTAAAGCCTCAAGGAGACAGATCCCATAAGTGACCTACCCCTAGTCAAAATGCTATAAATAGCAAAGCTGCCATCCTGGCAAAGATGAAAACAAAAGTGGGTGTATACTTTGGTGGGTAAGGAATGTGAGTCATTTGTCCTGGCTCACATGTCAAGGTTGTTCAGAGAATCCTAGTTAGGGAAATGAAAGGGACCTTAGATGCCGTCTAATCCATCTCATTCATTTTTTAAAATTGCTTTTTTGGTAAAAATTCATTTTAAACTCAAATACCTAAAGAGGAAAGAAAAAAAAAGTTGCCATGTATACAGCAGAATATGAGAGGATTCAATATAAAACAATAAATTTCCATTTCAAGAAAACCTCTATAATAAACACTACACATGTTTTTCAAAGCTGACCAGCTTTTCTTTGCTTCCTTGTTGTTTTTCTTCTGTTCTCTGCTGGGCAGTTTCTACTGCTCTCTCCTCTCTTTCTCTGCTCTAAAGAAGGCTACAATTAAACATGAATGCACACATGCACACATACATATACACAGAGACAATCATACACATATATGTAAGTCCACACTGTATATTTCCTTCTATAATCTATTTCTCTGAAGGTGGATAGCATCTTCCTTCATAGGTTCAAGACTTTCTATGTTTTTCTAAATCAACCAGCTCATCATTTCCTGTACCACAGCAATATTCTAACACAATCACATCTTATCTGATTGTCTATGAAAGTTTTTCCACATTTTCTACATTCCTCCTATTTTTGGCTACATTGGTTTTTATTTATACCATAACATTTTAATTTAAAATAATGAAAATTATCCATTTTTTCACTTCAACAATGCTCTCACTTTATAGTTTCAAGTGTGATACTGCTAAATCTATTTCCTTTACATATTTTTTCTCCTGGTTTCTTTAAAAGTCCTGACCTTTTGTTCTTCCAAATAAACTTTGTAATTATTTTATGACAGTTTTTCTTAATAACTTAATTGGGATGACATCAAATAAATAGATTAGTTAGGTAAAAATTGTCATTAAAGAATTATATTGGCTTTGTCTACCCATGAAGAATAAGCATTACTTCAGTTATTTAGATCTGACTTGATTTGTATATAAAATGTCATATTTATTTATGTTCATGTAGTTCCTGTGTCTGTTTTGTCAGGGATACGTTCAGGTGTTTTATACTGTCTAATTATTTTAAGTGGTTTAAAACAATATTGAATAATATTTCCGACATATGGTGTAGTTTCCATATTTTTCTCTTTTGATTAAATCTATTTCAAATTTAACTTTGTCTGAAATCATGATTACTCCCCCTGTTTTTTTACATAATAAATTCTACTCCTGTCCTTTATATTTGTGTGTATCTCTCATTTTTATAGTGTTTCCTGAAAGCAACACATTATTGAATTCAAATTTTTAATCTGCTATCTATTTCTATTTTGTGGGTAAACTCATCCCATTCACATTCTAAGCTATAATTAATTACTTGTGTATTTTCCTCCTTCCTATTTTTTCCTCACTATCTTTCTTTTTACCCTATTATTTACCCTATCCCTCTTCACTCCTCTACTTTACTTCTGCCCACTACCTTGCCCTTCTTTTCTTTAACATCCCCACCCCTCCCCTATCCTCTCCCCTGCTCTACCCCCTTGCCCTCTTATTTCTTTACGAATGTAGAAGACATATATATGTATGTTTGTACATATATGTATATATGAGGGAACAACATATATATTATATATTAAAGAGGGAACAGCATATACCTACACACACATATAGACATACATACATATATACGTCTATATGTTCCCTCTTTAATTCTTTCCCAGTGAGAGTAAGGTTCCAATAACACCTGCCTTCCCCCCACTAGCTTCTTTTGTTTGAATTTTTCCATTTGTGTCTCTTTTTATCCCTCCCTACACATTTTTATTTTTTGAGAATCACTCCATCATATATATCATACAAAGCCTTTCTTTCAAACTACTCAAATAATAATGATAGTCTTAAGAGTATTGCTAAAATTTTCGCATATAAGAAGTAAACACTTTGACCTTTTGAGTCCCTTATAATTGGTCTTTAATATTTACCTTACATTTCTCCTGGATTTTAGATGTTAAATTGTCTCTTAAGTTCTGCTGTCTTTGTTACAAATGCCTGAAAATCTTTTATTTCATCAAATGTCCATTTTTTTTCCCCATTCAGTATTATACTTAACATTGCTGGGTAAGTTTTCCTTTCTTGGTCATAATCCCAGCTCTTATGCTCTAGGAAATACAGTATTCTAAGACCTAAGTCTTTCAGAATAGTAGCTGCTGCATCTTATGTCATTTGTATTGTAGTGCCATGGCATTTAAATATTTTTTTTCTTGTAGCTTCCAATATTTCCTCCTTAACTTGGGAGCTTTGAAACTTGACTAAGCTATTTCTGTAAGTTTTTCTCTTTTTAAGGTGGTGATTGGTGGATTTTTTCTATTTCTACTTTGCCTTCTTGTTCTAGAACTTCAGGGCAATTTTCCTCAATTTCTTATAATATTGTATCAAGATTCATTTTTTGGTTGTACCTTTCAGGTAGTCTGACTATTTTTGTATTGTCTCTCCTTGATCTATTCTCCAGATCAGTTGTTTTTCTGATGAGATGTTTCACATTCTCTTCTATTTTTTCATTCTTTTGATTTTGTTTCAGTATTTCCTGGAGTCTTAGAACATCATTCCCCTTGTCCAGTTGAAGATTTAAGTAATTGCTTTCTTCCTTAAGTTTTTGATTCTCTATTTCAAGTGAGTTGACTTTCTTTTCATACTTTTCTTGATTTTCTTGGATTGCTCTGATTTTTTTTAATCCCCCCCCGATCTCTCTTATTGATTTTTAAAGTTTTTTTAAGTTCTTCCAAGAATTCCTGTGCTCCGTACCATTTGATATTTCTCATTGAAAAAAGAGTGCCTTTTTAAAAAGTTTCATTATCTTCCTCTGAATATGAACCCAGTTCTTCTCTATCCCCATAGTAGCTATCTTTCTCCTTTGCTTACTTATTTTTATTTTGTGTTTAGCAGCTATTAGTATAATCAAGTCCTAGTCCTGAGGTATGGGGAATGATGCCCCAAGCTGCAGATCCTTCTTACTGTTATTTTCTGAGGTCTGTCCTGGGGCCCAACTTTGAACTCTCCTCTCCACCCCCAAGCCACAGCTAGGGCCCCCAGTCATGCTGTCCCACAAATACTCCTGTTCCCTGTGGTCCCTCAGATGTCTGAAAACTACAGCTGTCCTCTCTGCCCTGGAACTGAAACCAGGGACTCTAGTGCAAGTGCCCACAGTCAGCAGGCTCCCCACCCCTCTGCTACCACACAGGCATTTGCTGTCTCTTTCTCCTATGGCAGCCACAGCCCAAGACCAGCTGGGTCATCACAGCTGTGCTTGGTATCCTTCCATAGTGGAAAGTCTTTCAATCTTCTCCTACTCTGCCTTCACCCCCCACCTCCCATCTGTAAGGTGAAAGTTCCAGAGGATGCCTCCTAATCACAGCTGCCCCCAGAGGTTCTTGTTGATTCTGCAGAGTCGGAAAGTGTTTGCACTTCACTCAGGCCCAACCTCCTCTCCTGGAAGTCAAGTATTTCCTGGGGTCTTCTCAAGTTGTTTTAGGAGGACGCCTACTTTATCCCAACTTTTGTTTATTTCTGCTGCTCTGTGTTCCCTCTGAGGCAATGTTCTGCTTTGTTGTTGTTGTTGCTTTGTCTTTGTTTTATTTTTTGTGGAGGAAATTTGGAAAGCTGAAAGTTTTCTGACCTACTCTGCCATCTTCCCAGAATCCTTGTCATTCATTTTCCCGGTAAGAAAACTGAGCCCTGCACAGGTCACATGACATACTGAAGATTTTGTGTGTGTGTGTGTGTATACATGTACATACACACATATACACCTTTGTCTATGGGGGGAGGGGGAGGGAGAAGCTGAGGATGAATCTGAAGTTCTATAACCTGGGGGCCTACAAGATAAAGTGCTTCCTTTGATATAAATAAGAAGGTTTTTTAGATAGTTGGATTTAGGGGATGAGAGAGAGAGAGAGAGAGAGAGAGAGAGAGAGAGAGAGAGAGAGAAGTATTTTTTTGCTGTTTCTTTTTTATTAATTATTATTTTTTTTATTAATTTGTTTGTTTACTTTTAGTTTACAAGATTCAATTTCACTATTCCTTGAGTTTCACATTTTGTCCCCCTCCCTTCCCCCCCATGGTGGCATACAGTCAAGTATAGGATCTGTAAATACTTTCACATTATACATTAGTCAGGTTATAAAGACAGATTGTATCAAATAGAATGAAAAATGGCAAAGAGGACATAAAACCAAACAAGAAAAACAAAAAGATCAGGTATTTTGCTTCCATCTGGATATAAACTCAGTTCTTTCTAGTTCTTTCTCTGGATGCACATATTTCTCTCCATCATGAGTCTTTTGGGATTGACTTATATCACTGCATTGCTGAGAAGAGTCCAGTCTATCAAAGTTGGTCATCACACATATGTTGTGTCTGTAATTGTGTACAAATTTCTCCTGGTTCTACTCTTCTCACTCAGCATCAGTTCTTTTAAGCCTCTCCAGGCAAATATGAAGACCGTCTGCTCCTCGTTTCTTATAGCACAATAGTATTCCATAACATGCATATACCACAACTTGTTCAGCCATTCCCCAATTGATGGGCACCCCCTTAATTTCCAATTCTTTGCTACCACAAAAAGAGCTGCTATAAACATTTTTGTACATATGGGTCTTTCTCTCATTTCTATGATCTCTTTGGGATATAACCCTAGAAGTGGTATTGCTGGATCAAAGGGTATGAAAGTATTTATAGCCCTTTGGGCATAATTCCAGATTGCTCTCCAGAAAGGCTGGATCAGTTCACAACTCCACCAGCAATGCATTAGTGTTCCAATTTGCCCACATCCTCTCCAGCATTTGTCATTTTCCTGTTTTGTCATCTTAGCCAATCTGACTGGTGAGATGTGGTACCTCAGAGTTGTTTTGATTTGCATAAGAAAGAAGTATTTATATAGATAGAGATCTATAGATATAACTGTCTCTATAGCTGGATATATCTGTATCTATCTCTATTTATTGGGTTGTGTGGAGTGGTCAGGAGGACTGACACCTCTGGTGTGAGGGCTTGCAGAGCTCTTTTCAGGGCTGCTCATCCACCTTTGGTGTCCACCTGATTCACTCAACTCTCACGGGTGTCTGCAAGAAGCTGTAGCATGCCCAAGTAAACCGCAGGGAACCATCTCAGCAGACAGGCTAAATCAGGTTGAAGGTAACCAACAGACCTCAGACCTATTGGTGAGTTAGGAAGATGTCTATGACAAGCCTATGAAGACTTTCCCTGGTGGAATGGGCAGAGGAGAACAGTTTGTTCCAATGGCTATGAAGCGGGTGCTGCGAAATGCTTAGAGCTTGGTCAGATATGGAAGTTGCTAAGGTCATCCACTGCATCCTGGGTCATTGCTGGTCAGCCTGGCTTTTGTCTTCTCACTAGGCTTTGATGACTCAGGAAGAGAGAGTGAGGGTGATGATTTTGTGTGCTCTGCCTCATTTAAATCCAATTCACACCCACTTGTCAAGAAATCACACCTTGATGTCATTGGTCTTCTTTGAAAAAGAATCACCACCACCATATTTCTCTCTCTCCCCCTCCCTCCCTCTCTCCTTAGAATTCACTGTCCTTATCACTGCCTCTTAGAACTCTTGGCTTTGGTCAAATCTGAGCTAACATTCCATTTCTTATGATGACTCATTTTGTCATCTCCCTTGTTCCAAGTTGCTAGCACCCCCTTCAATTACTTGATAAATGTTTTGTATGTATTTTGGATTTGCTTATATGTACATGTTATTTCTTCCAATAGAATAAGCTTCCTGAGGGGAGAGACAGAATTCCTTCTGCCTCCTGGCTTCCTTCAAAACTTGGCTCGAATAGAACCTCCTTTAGCTGTCCTTTCTAGGTACTCTCTTGCCCCTGGTTACAACTAGTACCATGCCTTCCATTCATTCCATTTACTCAGTATCTCTTTTAAATTGCCATTTTCTAAATGTTGTCCTTCCCCTTTAGAATGTGAGCTCCATGAAGGAAGGGATGGGCTTTTCCTTGCTTTGTATCCCATATGCTTATCATGGGACCTGGCACTTAGTGAGTGCTTAATAAAGTCTTGTTTGAATGTTTGTTGCGTGGATGAATGAATAAAATAAAAAATAAATTCACTTGGATGGGGTACAATGAGGGCAGGCCTCTTGTGTGGGGGAGATGGCACTTTTTTATTTTTTTTATTTTTTTTTTTTGCCTTTTGGAGGGCAATTGGGGTGAAGTAACTTGCCCAAGGTTACATGGCTAGTTTATTTTTGTGTGGGTGTTAAGTGTCTGAGGCCGGAACTGAACTCAGGTCCTCCTGACTCCTGGGCCAGCTCTTTATTCAATGCGCCACCTAGCCGCCCAGGGAGATGGCACTTTAGCTGAGCTATGAAGGGATCTCAAAATTCCAGAAGATGGAGGTGAGGAGAGAGAGCATTTGGGGGATGTGGGAGTGGGGTAGGGTGTAGCTTGAGTAAAGGCAATAGAGGGAAATGTGGGGAATAGGAAGTAGACTGTTTCCCATAACAGAGAGGGGCGTGTGTGTGTGTCTGTGTGTGTGTGTGTCTCTGTGTGTGTTTGTTTGTGTAGGCGAGGTGAGTGATGTGTAATAGGTCTGGGAAGAAAGACTGGAACTGAATGGTAAAGAAATAGAAATGCCAAGCTGTTAGAATGACCAGCCCCTGCCACCCCCGTCTATGACCCAGCTTTCCAAGTCTAAGACTCATGGGAGAGCCGATTTATCTTGGGGGACCAGAGACAAAGCCCTTATGACTCACCAGCCTCCCCCATGCTGACTGCTGACTGACTCATCATCCTTCCCTCCCAGTCATGCCAGACTCTAACTGACCACCTGGATTGTCCATTTTCACCCAGGTGATGCCATCTTCCTCATTTTTCATCTTGGTTTTCTATGTCTGCAGCTAGAGTAGGTCATTATCCTTTTGGGTCCTCGTGTTCCTTTTTGTACCTTAGGGGTAGTTTCACTGACTGGCCCCTCAGGGTGTCTTGAGGGATAAATAACAATAGAAACCCTACAATCACCCCTCAGTCATTAGTGCCAGTGAGGGGAGCATTGCCATGAATAATCAAAAACACTGGGTAATCCAGAAATAACTTCTATTTGACTTTGAAATGTACTGTGCTCAGGGCTCAACAAGCCCTCCCCCTGTCAGCAGCTGAGACAGTTCAATTTCAAGTCAACAATTATTTAAGCACTTACCATGTATAAAATATTGTGCGAGACACTGGGAAGCCAAAGAAAAAGTGAAAAAATGTTTCCTGCCCTTAAGTAGCTTCCATTCTTCTGGAGAAGTAGGACACATCACTAGGAAAATGCACAAGTAATTTGAGGAGGAAGGGCACGCCCTCTTCAAATTACGTGTAAATTTACTTAGTAATGTGCCTTTCTACTTCTTCAATAGAATGGAACCGCTTTATGGATAAGAAAAGTGAGGCCCAGAAAGCTTGACTGATTTGTTTAAGGTCACAGCAAGGAGGTGATGCCACCTTCAGCTGAGCTTTAAAGGATGCTAAGAATTAAAAGAGGTGAGACATAAGAAAGGAGTGTCTTCCTGACAGAGGGGACAGTTTGCCTAGAATGTAGATTCTGGAAAGGTAGATGAGCCAAGCAGTGAAGGTCCTTAAATGCCAAGGTAAAGAATTTGAATTTTGTCCAAGAGGCAATAAAGAGCCACCAAAGCTTTTTTTAAGCTTTTATTTAGAATTTTATTTTCCTTAGTTACATTTAAAAGCAATTTTTAACATTTGTTTTTAAAACTTTGAGGTCTAAATTATCCCTCTTCCTCCTTCTCCACCCACCCCTATTGAGAAGGGAAGAAATTTGATACCAGTTATACATGTGTAGTCATGCAAAATATATCCATAATAGTCATGTTGTGAAAGAAAACATAGACAAGAAAAGAAAAAACTCAAGAAAAATAAAGTTTAAAAAAGTATGCTTCAATCTGCAATCAGACCCCCTCGGTTCTGATAGCATTTTTCGTCCTAGGTCCTTCAGAGTTGTCTTGGATCGTTGTGTTGTTGAGAATAGCTAAGTCCTTCACAGCTGATCATCTTACAATATTGCTGTTACTTTGTGCACAGTACATTTCACTTTGCATCCGCTCATCAAAGTCTTCCCAGGTTTTTCTGACAGTATCCTGCACATTATTTCTTATAGCACAATAGTATTCCATCATAATCACATACCACAATTTGTTCAGCCATTCTCCAATTGATGGGCATCCCTCAACTTTTTTTTTTAAAGCAATTGGGGTTAAGTAACTTGCTCAAGGTTACACAGCCAGTTATTTCTGGGTGTGGTGCTAAGTGTCTGAGCCCGGATTCGATTCCAGGTCATCCCAACTCTGGGGCCAGTGCTCTTACTTGCTGTGCTACCTGGCCACCCCATCCCCTCAACTTCTAATTCTTTACCCCCAAAAAGACTTTCTGTAAATATTTTTGTACATATAAGTCTTTTTCCTTTTTAAAAAATCTCTTTTGGGATATGGACTTTGTAGTGGTATTGCTAAGTCAGAGGGGATGCATGAACCGCTGAGTTTTTTGAGCAGCTCCATAGAAGATATACTGGAGAGGGGAGAGCTAGAACCAGGGAGGCCTCTTGGGAGGTTTGTCCAGGGGCTAAGCTGGAGTGATGACTAAGGGAGTGGTAAGTAGGGGACAGATGTGAGAAATGTGTTGAAGGTGGAATCGATAAGTCTCAGCAACAGGAGGATGAGGGGGAGATGATGGGTTGTGAAGGCAGCTGGGCAGCACAGAGAATAGAGTGCCAGATCTGGAGTCAAAATGACTCATTTTCCTGAGTTCAAATCCAGCCTCAGACATGTACTAGCTGTGTGACCCTGGACAAGTTACTTTACCCTGTTGGCCTCAGTTTCCTCATTTGTAAAATGATCTAGAGAAGGAAATGACAAACTATTCCAGTATCTCTGCCAAGAAAACTGCAAATGGCATCATGACCAAAAAATGACTGAACAACTGAGATTGTGAACCCAGGCGACTAGAGAATGATGTTTCCTTTGTTAACAATAGGAAAGTTTTTGGGATCATTGGGTTGAGGGGAAAATACAACTCACGGTTTTTTTCCCCTTGCCTTTGTGTTTCTTGGTTTGTTGGGAACCAGCCTAGAGGGTCTGTGGAATTATAATAGCTTCTTCTGAAAATGATTCCCCTTCCCACAAGTTCCTTCTTTTCATCTTCCTCTTTGTTCTTTTGAAATGGCAGAACCAGCCCTGTGCATTCCTCCCTCTCCTCTTGCCAGGCCTGTCCCAAAGAGCAGAGCCTGTTAGAGCTGAATGGAACCCTAGAGGCCTTGGTCACTTGGTGGCCTACAGAGAGGACCAGAGGTGGCTGCTATGAATGGCCACCAGCTGACCTGCCCCCAATTCTGGTTACTGTTGCTGAGGCCATCTGTTTGACCATGAAGGCCTGCCAAGTCTTTGTAACCCAAAGAATACTAAGCTTTAGGCTGCTTGTGGTGTTTGAACTGCCTTAAGCATTAATTCTCTTAGAGGATTATCTAGCCCACTATTCTTCCCCCTAGTCAAGTTAAGTTTACATGCTTTTATTAAGGACCTACTATGCTCCAGTCACTGTGCTGAGTGCTGAGGATACAAAAACAAAAAGACAGTTCCCATTTTCAAGGAGCTCAGTGTATTGGTCAGGGTATACAGCTTATCCCCTGGCCCAGTTAGAGTTGTCCTCACTCACCCTAGGACAGAAGGATTCTCTGGTGATCCCCGTAAGCAAGAACAAATTTGCCCCTATTGGGCAGATGAGATAGACATTGTATCTTGGGAACAGAGTTAATGAGCCCAAGCATTCAGTGATGGTCCTTATACCACAGGCTTTAGCTATGGAGATTCCACCTGCCCCCCCACCACCACTGGTAGAGATATGGGAGATTAATTGATTCCTTACTGAGGCCAAAATTCCCTCAAAAGAGATAGGCCTGCCCATCTCCCCTGGACAAAGTGGATGACAAACATGTATTGTCAGATTATCATGACTTACAGTGGGACGGGCAGCCCATTGAGTGAGTTATCAGTGTGTCTATACACTGATGTCTCTGAAAGACATTGCTGATGGATAATGGCCCAGAATTGGACAAGAGAGGAGTTTGGCCTTGGAGAACATGCTAGGCAAATTCCAGTGATTCCATGCTGCTCATTCCTACAAAGGTCTATCCTTTTTAACACCAGCATTCTCCCAGGGATGCTATGATTGCCATTCATGGAACGTGAGGATCTTAGAAGAAACAATTCTGTAGGTGACTCCAAAGACAACAGAAGGTGTCTGGTGGCTGTCGGTAGGCCCTAATATCTGGCCAGTGGGGACTTAAAGTGGGCTGGCAGGTGTGAGGGACGGGAGGGACCACACAGGCGTGTTGTGTGGGTATCTGTGGAATGAATAATAAAAGAATAAGAGAAGGGGGACCTCCAGCAGGTTCAGTAGGTCCTTTCTGAAGGATTTCTTGAAAGACACAGACAAGAGTCATGCTAGATGGTAGAGTTTTTCTTCCTTTGTTATGTGACAGATTGATAACAACTATAGTAATAGTATTTATATAGTGTTTTAAGGTTGTAAGTGTTTTACAAGTACTATTTTATCCTCATGACAACCTTGGGAGTTGGGTGCTCTAATTATCCCCATTTTATAGTTAAGGAAATTGAGGAAGAAAAAGGTTAAGTAACTTACCCAGAATCACACAGTTGGTAAGTGTCCAAGGTTGAATTTGAACTCAAGTTTTCCTGACTCCAGTGCTCTAAGTTGCAGTTAGGAAGACAACATCCTGCCTCAGATACTTAGTAGATGTGTGGCCCTTAGCAAGCCACAAGTCTTTTCTTAACCACAGTTTTCTCTTCTATAAAAAAATGGGGATGCTGATAATAGCACTTACCTTCCAGGGTTTTATATTTTTTAGAGGGGGGGAAGGCAAGGCAATTGGGGTTAAGTGACCTGCCCAAGGTCTCACAGCTAGTAAGTGTGTCAAGTGTCTGAAACCAGATTTGAATTCAGGTCTTCCTGACTCCAGGGCTGGTGCTCTATTCACTGTGCCACCTAGCTTCCCCCCCCCCCCCCAGCATTTTTTTTAGGACCAAATGTGATAATATTTGTAAAAGACTTTGCAAACTTTCAGAAGCTATACAAGATGCTAGCTATTTTATTATCATTAGATAAGTTTCCAGCAGTACCTGGAGAGGGAATACCTGCCCCCGTGAGATCCCAAACCCACCAAAGGACATATTGACTGACAGTGTGATCATGGACTCACCGAAGTGTATAGTCAGTGACCATGGTTATGTGTTACAGGTTTCCACAGTGCCTGGCAATTTCAGAGTGGGTATTTTGGGCTGTCTTACTACTGAAATGTGTTTCGTTCTTCTTGTTCAAAAGCCTTCACATTTTCCAGCCACTGTTGAAAAGAAGTTAGCAGTTGATTACCCCACACAATGAATTGTTGGGGAAATGGGGATCTAGAGAGAACAGGAGTTCTTCACTGCTTTGTGTCCTGGGCTCCTTGGGCAGTCGGGACAGTGAAGCCTGCGGGCCCCTTCTCAGAATCAAGTTTTTAAATACTTGAAGGCAATCCTATGTTTTAGACAGAGCTGAGTGAAAAGCAAGATGTCATTTCCTCCCATCAAGTTCTCAGACCCTGTGAAATCTCTCTGTGGACCCCAGATTAAGAGCCTCTGAACCTCTAAAGGCTCCGTGGGCATCTTCATTGGCACTATGCCCACTCTGGCTTGGGCTTGGCTTCCTCTGCACATCGCACCGTGGACAGGGCGCTAGACCTGAAGTTAGGAGGATGTGAGTTCCTATCTGACCTTAGATATTTAATAGCTATGTGACTCTGGAGAAGTCACATGATCTCTGTTTGCCTCAGTTTCTTCATTTGTGAAATGGAGATAACAATAGCACTTCCTCTCAGGGTTGTTGTGAGAATCAGATGAGATGATATTTGCAAAGCACTTAGCACAATGGGGGAACATAGTAGGTGCTTAATAAATGCTAGCCATTATTATTATTTGCCTGAAGGGCAGGGGAGGGGAGGAGTTCCTTGAGTTTCTTTTTTGTTTTTGTATCCCAAGCACCTATCTCAGTGCCTGGTACATTTTTTTTTTTAACTGGACCTGTGCTTTATTTGGGATAAAGGCACTTCCATGGGAAACTTCCTGGACTCATGCAGATTGACAACTGCTCTCTGATTTCTCATCTTTGGGGCACTGAGAGATTAAGTGATCGGACCCCATCACCAATAGGAATCTGATGGGGGATTTGAACTCAGATCTTTTTAGCTCAAGGTCACCTCTCTCACTACAGATGCTAATCTGCTTTTCTGCCTAGTACACAGTCGATGCTTCATAAATGTTTGAATGGGGCAGAGAGTAGACTAAGACCCACCTTATAAAAGTATCATGACCAAATGAAATCAGAATCACAGATTCAAAGGCCATTGAATCTGGTCCAACCCAGCTCTTCCTTTGAACATTTCCAGAAGGTCTTTTCAGACCTTTCTATAGACCTTTAGGGGCCATGTTCCTTATGATAGAAAAATGCTTTCTTTGGTCCTTTTTATGGTCCCCCCCCCTTCTTCTTAAAACCTAAAAAATTTAAACCTGCCTTTGAAATTGTGTGCCCAGTCCAATCCCTTAGACTGGAAGCAAATTTGTCTAATCTTGAATCAGAAGTGTGAGAACAAATGCTGAGGATGGGAGCAGGGGAAGAAGATGCTTGGTGTTCTTGCCATCCTGGCTGATTCCTTTCTGTTTGGGCCAGTATGATAAGGTCTCTGTTTCCCCTGAGCACACATCAAGGGACTTTGTGAGCAGGCAGCCCCAAGACACTGGCTGTGTGGGGATGATGAAGAATAGTCTGGGTGCCTTGCTTAAAACTCTCGGGTATCTTGGTTTTTCCTCTGAGCACATACCAGTTCCAAAGATTATAAGAAGTTTTGGGAAATTGAGCTGTGTCAAAGGCTGGTTGATTTAGACCAGAGAAGTTAATCCTCAGGGGAGCTGTGTAGGGGAATTGAAAGGAGGATGGTGATCAATGACCACTGAGGACAGGATGAGGCAGTTCAGAAGGAGAGGCAGTGGAGAACAGAGGGAAAAGTACTGACCCTGGAGTCAGAGGACCTCGGTTCAAATCCTGCACCTGATACTACCCTACCAGTGTGACCTTCCACAAATGATTTAACTTACCCAGACCTTAGTGTCTGAGTCTGCAAAAAGGCTGGGAGAAGGGGGTCTGCTCATTCCTCCTATGATGCCAGAGTAATCATTCTTTAAAGGTCAGCCCAGAGGGATGAGTCAGCTCTGCCCAGCTCAGTCCCAGGCTTCCAGCTGACACCGTCTGGGCACCTAGGGGTCATCCAGCACCCAAGTGTCTGGGACCACTCTCTCCCCCACTAACTTATTGTATCTGAAACTTCCTGGAGCTGTCACAGTGGTGCACAGTGCCTGAAATTGCAGAAGTTCTTAAAATCAGTGAGTAATGGATGGCTCACTTTTGGGGGAAGAGGGGAGCTCCTGGGATAACACAAGAGCAGAAGGGAGTTGGTTAAGTGAGTTAACTCTGCTGGGCAGAGGTAATGGGGGGACATGACCTGGCTCAGCATCGGGGCCCATTAAGCTACAGCCTGACCTCCCTAATAAGCATCTGGATGTTGTGTGTACTGGGTCGTGATGTCCCCTTGGGCTGTTATGGCATCTGTCACTCTCACTGAAGGCACATGAGTGGTTTGCCGTTTCACATGCCCCTCTTTGCCCACTGTACCTTTCTGCTGACTCCAGGAAAATGCACTTTGGTATTAGCCTGGCCCCGATTGGCCACACCACCGTCACAGCCTGGTTTTGGACTTATATAACAGCCCCACTGAAAGAGTGAATCAGGCATCTGGACAAAGTTTCCCAGCAGGGAAAAGGACAGGTCACATTTCCAGCAGCTCTCAGCTTCATGTGTGAGAACTGAGACCTTTGGTTGAGCTCTAATGATTGTTGGGTCACTCTTGGAATTTTTTCCCATAGTTGACCGCTAACCTTAGAAAACTGGGCTAGCTTGGTGGTAGCAAAATGGGCAGCCTAGTTTTTCTCATAGCACCAGCATCTAAGGTCCAGAATACTCAGCATCCCAACACTGTGGCGCCTACCCCTCTCTTGGGGTCTGTCTCTCCCTCACCACTCATCGGGGTCTAGTACAGCCTCTTTGAATGATGCCCCTTTTCCCAGAATCAGACTGTGCAGCTTCCACTTCCCTTTCCCACTCCGCTCCCTGAATTTTCCCCAAGAAAAAGAATTCCTAGTTCTGACTATTCCCCCAAACCCCGGCAGAACTAAGGATTTATTCTTTTTTCAATTTAAGAAATGATGATTGAAGTCAGTGAACTGAGCCCTGGCTTCTGGAGTCAAAGGCCCTGGGTTCAGAAGCTGCCTCTGATGCTTTCTACCTCTGTGACCTTGACTAGTTGCTTTATCTTCTTTGGCCTCAGTGTCCTCATCTGATTAAATTAAATTAAGGATTTAGCCTAAGTGGCCTCTGAAGATCCTTGTAATTCCAGACCTACGATTCTTCTGTGTGCTGGGCACTGTACAATGTGATGGGGATAGGAAACAACCAAAGTGGAATCATTCCTGCCCTCAAGGAGCTTACCATCTCCCACTGAGGGTTCCTTCAATTGTGGTAGGATTTCAACTTCAGTCTAGACACCCTTTTCTGGTTATTCTCCAGACTGTCAGTGTCCCTCCTAGAATGTGAGGCCCAAAAACGAATGAAGAAAGAACATTTATCAGTGCTTACTGTATGCCTGCCACGGTTACATGCCAATGGTAGAACTATAAGGAAGCAAGACAGTCAAAGAGCTGACATTTTAATAGGGGAGGACAATGCATAGAGAAGCTAGAGGTGGGGAACCAGGGGTAGTTAGGGGTGTGGAGCCAGCTGGGAAATGGCCCAGTGGTCTGCTTCTAGGCATACTCAGGTGAAAGTTCACCTTCTCAGAGCCCAGAGCTCCAAGAGGCAGGAGTCTGAGTTCTGCTGGGAGGAAGAGGTGGGCCAGAGTATCAGGGACATGGTGACCCAGTACTCCAAATGTATTCAGAGCACACCATGGGACTATGACCTCCCTATGAATGGTTCTTCTCCAGACACATGATTTTTTTGAAATTACACTTACTTGCTTTCCCATTGCCTCGGGACTCAGGCACTCAAACTGCCCACAGAATGAGGAAGGTGGGGACAGGTTGGGCCACGGGGAATGTGAGAGGGAAAAGGGTTTTGAGCTGCAGAAATCTGGTAATCAAACAATTTCATTCTGCCCTAGTAGGGAAAGTGCCGCTAATCTCACTGAATTTACTTCATTGTCAGAGTAAGCACTTAATAAATGCTTATTCACTCACTCACTCATTGATTCATTGATTCCTTTGTCTAAGAGGAATGTGGAGAAACTGGATCCTAACCAGAGAAGGACTCGGTGTCTGTTTCAAGAATCTGACTCTACTCCCTTTTAAAACTTTCTGATTTCTTTATTTACAGAACTATTTTGAGAGTTACATCTCCATTGCCTCAACTGTGCCCTCTGTTCTGTGCCTCATAGGGAATTTCCTGCTAGTTAACAGGTAAGTGACTGTGAAGCTGCCCTCACCTCCCTCACCTTCCTCACCTTCCTCACCTCCCTCACCTTCCTCACCTCTCTCACCTCCCTCACCTTCCTCACCTCCCTCACCTCCCTCACCTTCCTCACTTCTCTTACCTTCCTCACCTCTCTCACCTCCCTCACCTCCCTCACCTCCCTCACCTCCCTCACCTCCCTCACCTTCCTCACCTCCCTCACCTCCCTCATCTTCCTCACCTCTCTCACCTGCTTCGCCTTCCTCTCCTCAGAAATCTGTTGCTGCTCTTTCCTCTTCCATCATTGGCTGCTCTTGTATCTGGAGATAGGAAAAAGAATAGCACTGGTCTGGGAGTCCAGAGTTCCAGCCGGGCCATTTTCTACCTCTGACCTGGTTAAATCACTTTCTATCAGTTTCCCATCTGTACAATGATGGGGTTGGCATAGAGCTGGACTCTAACATGCCTATATTCAGTAGTTTGAAACCTTTGTTTTCATCTATTGCTTTTCAACCATTTGTTTCATCATTGTATAAACAACACCTAAGTCAACAAATGTGACCCCTGCGCTCAGACTCAACTGTTGCCTCCAATTCCCTTCTTTCCTGGGGACCCTGTTTGATTCCAGACCTGCATAAAAAACAGACACCAGTGACAAGGCGTGTCTCCTGAGTAGGAGATAGAAGAAATGAAGCAGCCATACAAATTAGAATGGCCCATAGATCTAAGAACTTTGTGGCTCTGGACCCTCCCTTTGTAGGCTTCAATTTGCTAGGCTTTGGAGGCTGTTCTTTCTTCCTAGATCCTGGGCCTATAATTCAGGTAAGCCACCTTGTGGTCTGAAGGGCTTGGCTTCCCATAGGCATGGGAACGGAGAGACAGAAACTAGCATGATTTACTCCCAAATCATGCTAATGGAGAAAAGAGTGATAATAGGAAAGGAAGGAGGTGATACAGCAGGAATGAACTTCAAATTGGAGCATGGAGCCTGTGAACCAGTTGGAAAAATTAGCCCATGGGACTGGCCTAGAGCCTGGTCATCTTTCTGTACATGGTCTGGTCTTTTCCGCCTGCTAGCTCCCCTTCTTTGCCCAGGCTCTCCTCTCCCATGGATCAGAAGCCTTGGAGAGCCAGGACACCCAGAGTTTCTTCTGAGATATGGAAGCCCATGAAAACCTCCCATTCAAGGAATAGAAAAGTTCACTTAGAAGAGGAAGTGGTAGCTATTTAGCCTGAGGGCCTCTGGGGCAGCTGTGCCAAAGGGTGCCCCTGGCCCCCAGAGCTTCAGATATAGGCAGGGGGGAGGGGGAAGGGGGAAGGGAATAAGGGCCCACCTAGTGCCTACTCAGTGGAAAAGTCAAAGTCCATTCCAGCTCTCCATCTGTGGCCCAGTGCCTGATTGTATTGAAGCTGCGGTCTAGTCTGATAGCCTCACATACCCTGCTTCTTTGTGACCTCATAGAGGAATTTGTTTTCAGAGCTGGGATAACTCCCCTCCCACATAGCTGAGGGTGACTTGCCATAGAGGCTACAGATCAGAAGGTGTAGTGAGGCCAGTCTTTAGTGCAGGTAAGTCTTTAGTTGAGTTGAGGGGCTGTTCTGTGGAAGCAGGAGCTAGATCTTCCAGCCTCTCCCTGGCATGAGGGTCTAGACCCTGGGGAGCCCAGATCTGCTGTGCAGAGAAGATCAAGTCTGAACCTTGTCTTTGACAGATGAGGGTGCTGGCTTGCCCCAGGACACACAGGTGGCATGTCTAAAGTACATGCCCACCCCACCCCCCAGTCTGCCTTCACTGCTCCTCCTCCATAGGAGACCTGGCGAGAGAGGCAAACATCCCCCACTGGGGGTTGGGGGCAGTCACATGGAGCTGGGAGAGTGACCAGACCTCGGCTCTACCCCCGTCCACAGTCTATTTTCACTTCCTCTGCCAAGGGTTCTGGGCATTGGACTCTCTCTGACTCACAGTGTACTGGCCCCAAGGCCACTTCCTTATGTGCCTAAATACCCCTGAGGAATCATGTTTCTTCCCCTTGTGGCTGTCCCCCTTCCTGCTCCCACACCCCGGCCCCATCTCTGCACCACAGAAGGGGAGGAAAGCTTCTACCAGGGAGTATACTGGGGGTCCCTCCCCCCTAATTCCTCAGTCCTCTAGCCTCCCAGCCTCCCTAGGGCAAATCTCTTACCTTCTACCCAGCTTTATTTCCCCTTCCTTCTCAGAAAAATAGGGAGAAGCAGCAGCATGTCAGGGTGAATAGGGCACTGGGCTTGGGGTCAAGAAGGCAAGAAGGCCTGGATTCAAATCCTACCTTAGACACTTATTAGCTATGTGACAGTGGGCAAGTCATTTAACCCTGTTTGCCTCAGTTTCCTCACCTGTAAAGTGAGCTGGAGAAGACAGTGGTAAACAACTCCTTTATCTTTGCCAAGGAACCCCAAATGGAGTCATGAAACACACCGGAAACTATTGAATAGCAGATGAGCTTTGCCTTCTTGTCTCTGTCAGCTCCTGCTGGGTTGGTGGGTCTGTGCAGGAGAAGGCCCTGATGGCTGACTTCCCCCACTGCTCCTCTCGTATCTGCTTTGTTCTTTCAGAATATAGGCTAAATACTGATCCCCAGAAGCCGCTTTCTCGCCCTCTTCTCCCTCCTCCCAGATCCTCCTTTCCCATCCTGAACCCAGACCCCAGACACATGAAAAGAGCCCCGGACAATCGGGATGAGGAGAGTGTCACGGGCATTGAGTGCTAGGTGTGGTCCTGGTTACAACAGGATGCCTGCTCCTCTGGTGAGAACTTTCCTAGCACCCACCAGGTCTTGGGGTGCCAGCTACATGAGCACACCTGTCAGAGCCACTAGGATGTTTAGGGTCGGGGTCTTGGGAACTCTTCACTCAAGGCTGACTTGAAAATATCCACCAAGGCCAGAGGTCACGTGTCATAATGGAAAGAAGATCAAGTGTGAAGTCATGGAGCCCTGGGTTCAAATCCTGGCATTGTTCCATACTCTCCGAGTGACCCTTATGTGATTGACCTAATAGATCCAGGCCTCAGTTTCCTCCTCTGTAAATGAAGGGGTTGGGCTGGATAACTTCTTCCATGCTGAATCAATTTTTATCTTTAATTTATTGCCATATCTTCCCAGTCAGACATGGCCTTTAACTACCAAAACTCATTCCTGCTGCTTAGTACAATGAGAGTACCCTTTCTTATGCTTAGCACCAGAGGCCTAGTATTCTGCCTCAGGCGCTTGCTAGCTGGGTGACCCTGGGCAAGAGAACAGCCTCCCTCAGCCCCTGTAAAGTAGGGAGAGTAATAGCAAATATCTCCCAGGGTGCTCGTGAGGACAGACTGAAATAATACTTATATAGGGGCTTGGCAAGCCTTAAAGAACCAGATCGATGCCAGTTTTGTTGTTGTTAATAATGTCGCACCGGCTTTAAAACTCCAGCCTCGAATTGGGCTGTCTGTCCTCTATCAAGGGCCCCACAAATCCAGGACAATGCATCTTAGCGAGAGGAGGCAAATGTGCAGGGCCGGATCCTGGCCACTAGATGGCGCTGCTCCAGAAAAGCTAAAATCTGCTTCCCTTAAAAAAATAGGACAAGGTAGCATTACCTGGAGGGGAGGGAGGGATGGGTAAAGGGGAACTGAGTGCCCTGTGCCCAGGCAGGGAGTGTGAGCTCTGTGCGCCCCCACGAGCCAGCAATTCTATGATTTATGAAGCACTTGAGATACATAGATAGATATTGATACATAGATAAATATAGATAGATATTGGTAGAAAGAGATATTTATGTAGATTGATGTGTACACACACATATGCATATACACACGTTTATCTGTACACACACACACACACACACCTGCCTACATACACGTACACCCACATTATCTCCATCTCATCCTAACAACCTTGTTATTGTTTCTGTTGAGTCATTTCAGTTGTGTCTGACTCTTTGTGACCCCATTTGGAGTTTCCTTGGCCAAGCTATTGGAGTATTTTGCCCTTTCCTTCTCCAGTCCATTTTATAGATGAGGAAACTGAGGCAAACAGGGCTAAGTGACTTGTCCAGAGTCACACAGCTAGGAAGTATCTGAGGCCAGATTCAAACTCATGAAGATGAGTCATGCTGACTCCAGGCCCAGTACTCTGTCTGCTGCACCACCTAGCTGCCCCCTAACAACCTTACAGGTTGTGGTATATGATGTGTAATATGATCATGACTATTTTTTGGTTTTATCTTTATTTTAAATCATCATTTCTTTTTGCTTTTTTTGGAGGGGGAAGGTAGGACAGTTGGGGTTAAGTGACTTGCCAAAGGTCACATGGCCAGTTTTTTGTGTTAAATATCTGAGGCTGGATTTTAACTCAGGTCCTCCTGACTCCAGGGTCGGTGCTCTATTCACTGCACCACCTAGCTGCCCCTAAATAATCATTTTTTAAAATTTGAGTTCCAAATTCTCTGTGTCCAGCCCTTCCTCCACCTATTGAAAAGGCAAGCAATGTGAGTCCCATTATACTTGTAAAGTCACGTCATTACCTTTTTACAGATGCCGAGGGATGGCCAGGTAGGATGGTCGATAAGAGTGCTAGACCTAGTATCAGCAAGAATCTGAGTTCAAATCCAACCTTCTTACTAGCTCTGTGACCCTGGGCAAGACATTCAGCCTCTGTCTGCCTCAGTTTTCTAATTTGCAAAATGGAGATAATAATATCACTTACCTCATAGGATTAGTTTGAGGATAAGATGAGATAATTGTAAAATACTTTGCAAAGTGTTGTATTAATGCTAGCTATTTTTATCATTATTATAGTGAAACTGAGGCTGAGGGAGGTTGACTTGCCCAGGGTCATGAGGCTAGTAAAGTATCACTCTGTGGTACCATAGATTCATAGCTGGAAGGTATCTGAAGAGCCACCTAGTCCACCCTCCTGGGAGGGGAGGATTTCACATGATCAGACCTATGGGCAGAGAACACAGCCCTCCTCCCATCCCTTTTCCCTCCCCCCTCTACTCTCCTCCCATTTAATCTCTCCCCAAGTCCTGAATGCATGGCTGGAATTCACAGGTTCCACATGCACACTCTGATTCCCCTCTCTAATCTCACACACAGATACCAAGAATTCTCTGCTACCATGACCCAAACTATGGGTCTTCTTTCCATGCTCTGGGATTCAAGGCTCCCAGTCCAGTCTCTTGAATCACCAGTGGATGTCTGGCAGTCACAAGGCTCCTTCCTGGTGTTCCTTCATGCCCTTTGCACAACTTCTTCCCCCAGCAGCCATTTCACTGAGGTTCACATAGATCTGCCTTCTCCCCTCCTCCTGCCCCAGCATCTGTAACTCCCCACTCCACCTGTCCTTCTCTTCTCCCCGCTCAAGCCACCAAACCCAGGCTTCTGGAGGAAGGAAGTGGGTAGAGAGGGGGTATCACCCCCTGCCCCTCTTTTCAGAGCTGGGGATAACACAGCTGTGGGACATTGCATCTATTTAAAGAACTTTCGAATGTATTGACTGTTTTTGCAGATTTCTTCTTCTTTCTCTTTTAAAAAATTTCTTTGTTACAAAGAATGCATCTCTTGAAGGAGGAGGGATACAAGTAGTAATATAGACAATAGAAAAGCGAAAGATATCAATACATTTTTTTTAAGGAAAGAGGGTCTGTGCTGGTTCCCTGTAGAGGTTCCCTGAACCTGCCTTCATTGGGACTGAGGCATGAAGGGGGTGGGAGAGGGGGACATTGAATTTCTCAGTCATATATGGTCCTTCATATGATTGTATCACTGTGATAGACCCACACCAGGACCTGCCCTTTGCAGAGGGAGGGAAGAGCCTAGAGAGTGTTTCTAGTCTCCATCTGTTTCCAAGCTGGGGGGGAAACAGTTTTTGGCTAAAGTGCTTTTTTATTTAATATGTGAGATTGAAATGTCGCCTCTTTCCCCCTTGTGGAGGACCCAGCTCTCTCTGCCTGGCTCATCTATAATCGCCAAGTGTTTTATTATGTTAAATTTGCAGCATCATAAATACTTATGAGCAGGATTTACATTTTGGAGATTTGTGAGGAAATCAGTCCCCTGGGGTTCAGATTCCTCATGAGAAAAGGGTATGGAGAGGCTGGGGGAGACTGGCAGCTAGCATGCAGCCTGGAGCCCATTCCCATCACAAGTCTCATCTCTGGAGGATGGCTCTTGGTCAGGGGAGTCAGGGCAGGTCTGCCAATTGAACATAAACACGTAGCCCAGACCTGTCTGAGGCTCCCTGGACCATTCTACTGTCCCTCCCCGCACTGACCCATACAAAAGACCCAACAGAGAAAGTCCTCTTCAAATCTTACCTCTGCTCCTTACTGCTTGTATAATCTTGGGCAAGCTGCTAATTTCGCTGGGCCTGTTTCCTCCTCTGTCAAATGAAGACATCTATGCCCACTGCTCTAAATCTAGAATCGCATGGGCTAGCTGAGTTATTTCCCCTCTCTTGACCTTAGTTTCCCCTGATGTAGAATAAGGGGGTTGGGCTAGATGGGCCATGAGGTTCCTTCTAGCTCTAAACCTGGGATACTGAGCTATCTAGTCTTTTCATAACTCTTGAAGGGATGCCCTGACCCCCCTCCTAAACCCAAGCAGGCTGGGGCTTGACTACATCCTCCGCTCAGGGCAGCAGGACCAGATAACAGCCCTGCACTGAACATTAGGTGCGCTTGGGTGGGCCTCTTTGCACATGGAACCATTTCATAAATTTTTATGATCATTAAAAATAGCTCAGGGCATAATTACTGTGGGCTTCAGGCTCACGTCTGGAGGCTCTGGTCCGTGGGGCCAGTTTATTCAGCAGGTTATTAGGAGACAGAGTGTGCTGGGGAAACTGCGGCCTCCTGGACTGGAGAAGGCCAGTTAGCTGAGGGACCTTCACTTGGGGGCCAGAGGAAGTTTTAAAATCCACTCCCTTTAAAAATCTACTCAGTGTTTCCTACTCAGATCCCTTTCTTCCCTGGCCTGGGTCCTGCTGTCTATAAGTAACCTTCCTGTGTAGACGCCTAATTAATTACCTTAGAGTTGGGAGCATATGATGGCTTCTGTCCTGCCAACGGGACTTGCGCTTTATCTAGGTGGTTGTTGTTGGTGTGTTTAGGGCCTGGAGAGCCACAGCCCGGCTGGTGGAGGGGACCCCAGAGGTCAGTTTGTAAACATTTACTAAGGACCAGTTACTATGTGCCACACACTCCAAAAGTCAGGCCCTGCGTCAGGGGCTTGGAGTAGATGACATGCAAGCAGCACACTGCAGACAGGACAAATAGAAAATGAGAGAGTTGGACTGGGTTTCCTTTCTGTTGCCTTCTCCACTCCCTTCTTGGTGCAGGGAACTCCCAGTGAGGAAACTACCCTTACCAGCAGCTGTTCTGCTTGACTTAAAGAGGGTTAAGGGATGCATAGCTAGAATGTGTCAGGACCTGAGCTCAGAGCTTCCTCACTTCTGAGGCTACCTTTACCCTATGGCATCCTGCCTAAGGATCATAAAACTAAAAGGGGCCTTAGAGACCACCTAGTCCAAGGGATCATCACCTTTTTGTTTCTTTTTGTAGGGGCAATTGTGGTTAAGTGACTTGCCCAAGGTCACATGGCTAGTGTTAAGTGTCTGAGGTGGGATTTGAACTCAGGTCCTCCTGACTCCAGGGCAGTGCTCTATTCACTGTGTCACCTAGCCACCCTCCATCATCTTTTTTTTTTTTAATGTTGCTTGGCAGTCCAGAGAAACCTAGGGACTCAATGTTTTTTTTTTTAAATGAATTCATAATGAAAGGAAATGCTAAATTTCAGTTAGAGGTTAATGAAAATAATGAAATGAACATTTATGAATGAATGAGCACAATAATGATTATGAAACTTTTATTCCCATCCAAGTTCAGAGACCCCTGAAATCTATCACCAGATTAAGAACCTAAGATTTAGTCCCCCTCATTTTACATCTGGGGAAACTGAGGCTCAAGAAAGTTACATGTCCATATACAAACACTCAGCTAGTAGATGGTGGGTGGCTCGTGGAATCCTAGATTTAGGGCCGAAACCTCAAAGACCCTCTAGTCCAACCCACTTACATTTTACAGTTCAAGAAACTGAGACTCAAGAAGGTTACAAGTCCACATGTACACACTCAGGTGGTGGATGTTGGCTCATGGGATCCTAGATTGACAGCTGAAGGAAACTTCAAAGACCACTGCTTCAACCCCCTTAGATTTTACAGCTGAAGAGACAGAGGCACAAGACTAGAGACTTTTCCAAGGTCATACAGATGATGAGTGTCAGAGTCAAGATTCGAACCCAAGGTCTCTGATTCCAGAGACCACGCTTTACCCCCTGTACCCACCTTGGAAGTGTTTGGCCAGGCTGCTCTGCACTCTCTTCCCTCTCTGGTTATTCATTTCTTCAGTCCTTCCTTACCCAGAGGAATGGGTCGCAGCCACATGGGGCCTGTCCAGCTGACTTCCTTTAGACTCACTGTTTCTTCTCCCTGTTGGCCTTTTGTTACCTTTGTAGCTGACTGTTACCTAGGTGAGCTGTCAGGGCAGGTCTCCTGCTCCAGTATTGCCTGGAGAGTGCTCCTAGGACAGAGATCTCCGTGGGATGGGCTGGGACGCAGCCTCTCCCTCAGTGGAACAAAGGTTAAAGCTGCTCCCCAGTCCCGGTGGAGTTCCCAGCCCCTGTGGCATGCTTAAAGCAAATGCCTTCAGCTCCCCTTGGAGCTGTCCAATTAGCTGCCTCTGAGGCCACGAGCCAGTGCTGGGCTCTTGGAGGCCTCCTGGAGAGGCGGCAGCCACCATGACACTCAGGATTCTAGGATCAGTAGAAGCCACCATGAAGAGGGGCTCCAGAGTGAGGGCAGGGCAGGGTCATAGACCCGAGAACTCCAGCTGATGGAGTGAGCACCAAGCTGGGCTTCAGAAGCCTTAGGTTATCATCCCATGCTCAGCAGAGTGTCAGGCATACAGTAGGTGCTTAATAAGCATTTATTAACTGGTTGATTATGGATCCCAGCCTTGCTTTCACTCAGTGGGTGACCTTGGCCAGCCACTTATCTTCTCTACTTCATTTTCTCCATCTAGATTTTAAAGCCAAAAGATATCTCAGAGACCATCTAATTCTTATTCATTTATCAGATGAGGAAATTAAGACCCACAAAACTCAAGTTCCTTGGCCAAGGCCTCATGTTGTGTTAAATGGGGCTGATGAAACCTGCTTTAATCACTTCAAAATATATGTGTATACACACACACACACACACACACACACACACACACACACACCTAGAAGCATCTATTAAGGACCTAATATGTGTCAGGCCCTGTGCTGTGCCCTTTATAAATATTGTTGCATTTTGAGGCTTACAACAACCTCAGTGACATACATCTGTAAAAAGAGAGGGCAAAACAGGATTGCTCTCTGAAGATACCTTCCAGTTCCAAATGCCATGTTCTTAAATAATAGATATGAAAGTACTTTGAGAAAGATTCTGTGCAATTATTAACTTTTTTGTTTTATCCAGCATCTCAGTTCTATAAACTGTTTTTTCCCCTTCCAAGCTTTTATACCTAAAAATTAAAGCCAGACACTCTTTTTATTTTCTTCTGACCCCATTTTCTTTGGCAAGTTTTCTTCTTTCCCTCTTTCCCTTGTCCCTTCTCTCCCTCCTCTCTACCCCCCCATCCCTACCCAAATTTCTGGTTCTCTCCACCCCCATCCCTACCCAAATTTCTGGTCCTCTCCACCCCCATCCCTACCCACATTTCTGGTGAAACTTCTGCCTCCTGGCTCTGAGTCCCCCAGTGCTTCCGGCCAGTGTGGACAAAGCCATCAGAGTGCTTCCATCTAGCTGGAGCTATTTATTTCTTTACTGCTGGGTCTCTAAGTGGAACATTTATGATCCCCCTGGGACCTCAATGCCAGAAAGTTAGCCAAACAACTTCATCACTTCTCATTGACAGGCTGTCGGTCCATGTTCGAGTCTTGACCTCCTTGGCCATCCTGCTTGTGGTGTTTGTGGTGATAACCATCCTGGTGAAAGTGGACACCTCTGCGTGGACTTTTTCCTTCTTTGTCATCACCATTGTCTGCATGGTGATTCTCAGTGGGACCGCCACCATCTTCAACAGCAGTATCTTTGGCCTTGCAGCCTCCTTCCCCATGAGGAATTCTCAGGCTCTGATCTCAGGTGAGAGCTACTGTCCAGGTGGGCTGGAACCCAGGCTGGCTAACTTCTTCCAGGGAGGGAAGCATCCACACTGGGGCTAGAATCTGAACCATGTGCTGATTGACTTTGATGTGTCACAGATCCTGAACCAGTAGTAAATACCCCCCACCCCTCGCCCCTCCCACTATTCAAGACTGGGAGCTTTCCCTAGATTCTTCCCACCTAATCTGGTGTTGCCTTGCTTTCTCACTGTGTAGGTTAAGTTCATATCATGTGGCAAACATTGTACTAGTACACTGGAGATAATACCTGAAAAAAACAAAGCAGCCCCTCGCTAAAGGGAAAGTACATTCTGCTTAAAGTTTTTGTTTTTGTTTTGTCCTGGGCCCCTTTGGCATTAGACTATAAGCTCCTTGAGGGCAGGACGTTGCACTTTTTTTGTATCCCCAGTGGATTAGCACAGCATCTGGCACATAGCAGGCCTTTAATAAATGCTTTTGAACTGACTGACTGACTGACTAACTAGTGAAGCCTAGGGACTCCTTTTCAGAATAATTTTTAAATACATAAAATACATAGGATTACAAAGGTAACCAATTATATTGAAGCACAGTTATGAAATTATAAAGGGGGAAAAGCAAGTTCTCCGATCCCTCGGAATCTCCCCACAAGACTCTCCTGGGGGTCCCTGGACCCAGGCTTAGGAGGAAACATGTCCAGGTATAAAACTTACCCCAGAGAATGATTTGGGAGGGGATTGAGGAGAGGTCTGACACTGGGGACATCAGGAAAGGCCTCAAGGGAGAGTGGAGCAGGACCTTGAAAGGAGCTGGATATTCCGGAGGACAGAAGGAGGGAGACCACTCTTGGCATAGGTGGGATAGGCCCTGAAGTGGAAAGTGGCCTGTGGGCAGCTTGGCTGTAGCCTGTAGAATTGTGGGGCTGGAATAGCAACATGAAATCATCCTGGAAAGACAACAGATTTACAGTCGTGCTCACTGTATGACTGCCTGTCAGGTACCGTGCTGAACACTCTGCCATTATGTTTCATTTGTTCTTCACAGCAACCCTGCTATTGTTATGCCATTTGACAGATGAGGAAACTGAGGCAAAGAATGGTTAAGTGACTTGCTCGGGTCATACAGCTAGGGAATGTCTGAGGCTGGCTTTAAGCTTGCTGTCTCTAGGCATAGCACTCTATCCGCTGTGCTGCCTAGATGCCCATTGAAGCCAAATCCTTTAACCCCTTTCAGCCTCAGTTTCCTTATCTGTAAAATGAAGAAGGTGGACTAGATGACCTGCTCCATCCTTTCTATCTCTAGATCCGTGACTGATGACTGATTTCTAGACCAGTCTTACTAAGAACTTATTCTGTGCTAAGGACAAACACCAGGGAAACAAAAGACAAGAGTATGGTCCCTGTTCTAAAGAAGGTCATGTTCTCACAGGGGAGGCAGCATGCAAACAACATGTAAGATGTGTAGCGTCTAAATGGGGCAACTAGATGTGCAATGAATAAAGTGTCAGCCCTGGAGTTAGGGGAACCTGAGTTCAAATCCAGCCTCAGGTACTTGCTAACTGTATGAACCTGGGCAAGTCACTTAACCCTTTGTGCCTCGGTTTTCTCATCTGTAAAATGATCCATAGAAGGAAATGGCAAACCCCTCCAGGATCTTTGCCAAGAAAAACCCAAATGGGGTCATGGAGAGTTAGTCATGACTGAATGACAAATAAAACCCAGTCAGTCTCTTGTTAAGCTCTTAAGCTTAACTCTAGTTGGGAGGGATATATTACGATTATCTTGGTGTACACAGATCATCAAGGAGACAATTATAATAATGCTATAATGAAGTAAACAACAACAATAACAAGAAAGCATAAATGGGAGCGAATCTCAGAGGGAAGACCAGCGATGTGAAGGACAAGGGCCCTCCATGCCCACCAAGGCCTGGGCACTTTCTTCTTTGTCTCTGTCCTCTTCTGCCCAAGCTTAAAGGCTGATTCTTTCTCCCCCTGGTCCTCTTACCATCTACCAGAGTATGACAAAAAACGATTTCAGTCCTTGCAACTGGCCACAAGCAGGTGGTCCTGCAGCCACTCACATTTCTCAGGCTGCCACTTGCATTCATCTCATCATGCAGGTGCATTCTGAGGAAGGAAGGGAAAGGCGGTAGGAAGCATGGAAGGGGTTAATGGCTTTGGTCCTTAACCTGTAGTGTTAGGCTGGGTGTAGACTCCTCACAGGTATCTGTGAGGCACCATTCAGAGAGTGAGAGAGAGGTGAAGGTCCCTCCTCACCCCTTCCAGGTTGGAATAGCATGGCTCAAACATGATCTCTCCTTGTTTTTTTAATCGAGGGGAGAAACTATCCTGGAATTCTGCAAGTGTTCCTATCTCAGGAAACAATTCATTTGCTGGATGCTGGATTTTTTAAAAAACCCTCATTTGCATGCATTTCCATAACTGATGAGATAAAAGTATGGAGTCATGAAGGATGAGCTCCCCGGAGGCTTGCCTTGTTGTTGATGATAATATTGTAAATTCTCTACAAGGGGGAGAGAGAGCAAGAGAGAGCTTGATCGAGAGGAATCAATAGACAGTGATTTTTAGATATTCTTCCTTGGGGCAGACTGGGAATTTCTTAATGAGTTTAACCCCCAATACTACAAGAAGCCCAGGTAGTAATTACGGTTCCTTAGAAGCAGCCCCCTGCCCTGCTGGCAAAGCTTTCATGATGTTATTGCTATTTAAAGGTGGGAAGAAGAGAGCGTATTGGCAAATACCTGAGGAGGGAGTAGGGAATTTTAACCCTTTCATCTCAGAATCACCCATATCCATAGGTGTTCACTGGACACCAGTGAGGTGATCTCCTTTGGTGGCCATAGTCTTACTGCTTCCAATATAGCTCTAAGCCATGGAGATGTGGGCAGAGAGTAGGGATGCTGCTGTACAAGGCATCGTGCTTATGTCCCACCTGAGGCCAAGATGACAGGTGCCATTGATCAGACGTTATTTCAGGCGAAGGAAGGTCAGGAGAGGAGATAGGGTCCATGTTAGGAGGAGAGCTCAAGCATAAGCCAAAAGCCAGGTCAGGGTTGGGGGGTACGATGGTGTCTGAGAAATAGGGGGCTGTGCAGAGCAGGCAGATCCATGACAGAGGAAGTCAAAAGCAAAGAAGCAGGGAGTGCTGGAGGTGGGGGTGGCGGGGGTGTTGACTGATTGTCTAACTTGGCCTGATGTCTTTTTTTATTGTAACTGGCTTCTCCTTGCATCCCCTGTCCAGACCTGGGACTGATGTGACAGTGTGGCCAGGGTCACGATCCTTCCAGTCTCTCAATCAATCAGGCTTTTATTATCTACCCTGTGCCAGGCAAAGAGTAGATTAGAGGAAAAGAGACAGTCCCTGCCCTCAAGAACTTTACAACCTAGTTAGGAAAGACAACATGTAAACCTATAATTATATACAGAATGCACACAAAATAGATACAAGATAATATGGGAGGAAGGGGGAAGATATTAGCAACTAGAGAAATCAGGAAAGGCTTCATATGGAAAAGGGTGGTTAAGCTGAGCTGTGGAGATAAGTAGGGATTTGAGGAGGCAGAGGCAGATGGGGTGTGTTCCAGGCATTGGGGTGGGTAGGGTGGAGGGAGGGGGAACAGGAGATGGAGTACCAAGTGTGGGGAGCTGTAAGAAGGCCACTTAGATCAAAGCCATAGCATGCATGAAGGGGAATCATGTGCAAGGTGTCTGAAAAAAGAATCTGGGGCCAGTTTGTGAAGGGTTTTAGATGCCAAATGGCTTGAACCTGGAGTTAATAGGGAGCCATTGGAGCTGACTAAGTAGAGAGTGACAGGGTCAGGAAAATCACTTTGGCAGCTGTGTGGGAAATGGATTAGAGCGGGGCATTGCCTGATACAGAAAGACCACGGAGGAGTCTATTGCCATAGTCCAAGCAGGTGGTGACTCAGTGGTGGTGGTGGCTATGTGAGTGGAGAGGAGGGCACAGCCTTGGGAGATCTGTGAATACAGAAAAGACACTTGGCAGGAGGTTGGAGATGTAAGGTGATTGAGGCGCTGAGGGTGGGTAGGCTTCTGACGGGAGTCAATAAGGGATGTTTTACTAAGGAATTCTTTGTGGCCATTTGCCATGGAAGTAGTTCTGAGGACTGGAAGAGGAGTCATTTGTTGTGAGCTCCCTGAGGGCAGGCATTGCTTCATTTGGGAAATTGTGTCTTCTGCACTGGCAGAGTGCCTCAATAAAATGAACTGAACCTATGGCGTGTCAGCCCAAAGGGAGGGGGAGAAGTGGAATGGGTAGACAATAGAAAATACACACATACACACACACACTCACACACTCACACACACTTTTTTTTTTAATATATATGTATATTTGCCTCTGTTCATTGCTCCATTACCCACTTCTCTTTCCATGACTATTGTCTGGTTCTTTGCTATAGGTGGGGCCATGGGTGGGACCATCAGTGCCGTGGCCTCATTGGTGGATCTGGCAGCATCCAAAGATGTAACGGACTGTGCCCTGGCTTTCTTTCTGACAGCAGACATCTTCATCATGATCTGCATTGGGCTGTATCTGATCCTTCCCAAGCTTGAGTATGCCAGGTAAGGGCGATTGGCTTCTCTGATGTCTTCTACATTCTCTTGAGTGTTAGGTGGATTGTTGTGTTGCATACAGCAAGGGGATGAGGGTGAGCTGAGGACAATGCGGGTGAGAGAATGGTGGAAGTGGGCTTCGTAGCTGAAGCTTGTTAACAACTAAAGCTTACAAGCTGAGGTAGAGAATCTCCGAGATTGACCCAGAGGTTACTGGGAATGATGCTCTTTCTTTTCCCACCAAATGTATCTCTTCCCTCCCACCCAACCTTCCTTCCTTCTTTCTCCTCCCTTTTCTTTCCCTCCTTCATTTTATGTTCTGCCATTTCCTTTTTAAAAATAATTTGGCCCTTTCTGCTTTTCAAAGTGCTTTCATGTTTGTTATTTCAATTGATTCTGTGGTGATCCCTGGGAATTAGAAAAAGGCAGAAATTATTGTTCTGATTTTGCAGATGAAGCAATCGAAGCAGGGGCCAGGTTGTTACTCACTCAAGATCACACCACTAGGCAATGGTAGCCCTGGACCTAGAGAAGCCAGGTCTTGTGGTGCCTTATGCCAACTTTGACCTGCCCAAGTGGCCGCCACGGGCATCATTTGGCTGAACAAGTGGCACTCAATTTTGGAGAGCTTGCTGACCCTAGGCCATGGCACTTGTCAGGTGTTCAATACATATTTGTTAAATTAATTGTTTCTCTGTGTGTGTGTGTGTACACATGTGCGTGTATGTTCATACTCCTCACCTATGATTTGATTAGTGAAAGGAACTCTCTCTCTACTGAAGACTGGCAAGTCAAGAGAGGTCAAGGATTTGACGATGGCCTCTAAGCTAGTATGCATCTGGGGCAGGACTTGAATGTTGGACTTCTGGACCCCAAAACCAGCCCTCGCCACTCCACCTCTCAGAAGATGTGAATGAGTAAACAAATGAAACAACCTGCCTATTTTGGGTTCTAATGGAAGACAGGATGGAAGGACCTCTTTCTTAAAGAACCAGTATTGCTGTTCTGTTCTGATCTTCATTATCATCAGTGCCTAAAGGGGGTCCATTGTAGGATTCTATGACCAAGAGAGAAAAGGAGCTGCTCTCTTATCCTTTTTGGGGGGGTCAGAATATGATTCTAGTTGGGTGGCTGAGGTGCTTCACCAATTAACAGGGATTCATCATAGCCTTAGCTAATACCAGCTGATTAAGGCTTCTGGAAGGAAGAAGGTCAGAGGCCATTTGAAAATGGGTCCTGAAATGTTTAGAATTGTTTGGAAAACATGAACCAACCATTTTAGGTGGTAAGTCCTTCTGATGGACGTAAAGGTAAATATCTGTATTTCCACTGCCAAGTGATTCTGAATAATCCTGGCACAAGAGGGAATGAGAGGGATTGGTGGGGCCAAGAAGAGTCCGGAAGATCCCTAGAATCAAACACCATGTCCTCTGGAAAACAGTCCAGGACAACTCAAACCTAGTTTTGAACAAACCATAAATTAAGGGATAGACACATGAATGTCAGGTTGGGACAGCATTCGGTGCCTTTGTTGGCTGAGTGGTCAAAACTTCTGGGTTTGAACGAAACCATCCTGAAACTCCGAGAAACTATTAGCAGAGAGAGACCCAGGTGGTTTTTCCTGAGTCCATTCAGTCTGAACCAAATGAAGGAAATGCATTTTAATTAAGAGTTAAAAGTATAACCATTGCATGTCAATGAGTTTGTCAGGGCTCATCTGGCTAACCTGTGAAGGAGAGAGGGGTTAGGTAGCATTGGAAGGATGTTCCTGTTAAAATGCAGACTGCAGAAAGGGACAAGGGCAGACTGGGACAATGGAAAGAGAACTGGCCTTAGAGTCCCAGGCTCTGTGTTCAAATCCCAATGCCACGATTTACTTCCTGTGTGACCTTGGGCTGGAAATTATTTTCTGCAAGTGAGGGGGTTGGACTGAATGATCGATAGCATTAGGGGCAAAAAAGGGAGCTGTCATCTCCCCCTTTAGAGTGGGGATTGTTGCAGCACAGTAACTGGCACATAGCAGATGTTTAGTAAATGCTTGTTAATTTGGCCACGAGGACCCTTCCAGCTCTAAATTTGGAGTCCTACACATTCATAACTAAACAGGAAGAAGGAATGGAACAGAGGAACAAAACAGAATTTACTCTAGCCAATCTGACTCAGTTCAGACCTGTGGTGACTCCCAGTGTGAAAATTCCCTCCACTGGCACAGATGGGCAACTCCTCTATAGTCAGAGAGTTGCCCATGAGCACACAGCTAATATGTGTTAGAGGGAGGATTCCAATTTGGGTCCTCCTGGCTCAAAGGCTGGCAGCCCTCTATCCACTAAGCCAGGGTACTTCTCAAATAGACTGGTATGCCAGCCAAACTGAGAAGGCAAAGGAAGTGGATTATTATCTACAAAAAATATAAAATATCCAAATTAAGAAAACAAGGGGGAAAAATACCGTGGGATAGAATCTGTGGATAAGTACCGGAAGATGTCAGCTTTGTAGGGCTTGGAGGGCAGGGCTTCTTCAGCCAGAGACACTTGGCACAGAGCAGTCTTCAAGCTGTTTAGAGAAGAGGGAGCTAATGGGGGCAGAAGGAAGTAAGATGGTTCCTTTCTCTAGGCACTGCTTATGAAATCAAGCAGAATTCAAGACCGAAAGAAGCAACCTGTTCAGTTGTGCATAATTTTAATGCAAGGGCATTTCTCCCCAACCTGACCCGACTTCATATACGTTATCTCACACGTCCTTATCACTTCCCTGCAAAGAAAGTGCAACCTAGATAGTCTCCTGCTGGTTTTCCAGAAACTTGAGGCCCACAGGGGTTAGATGACTTATTCAGGAGTTTTGTCTTCTTTTTCTTCTCCCTCTTCCGGAATGTATTGGAATAACTTTGTCCTTGCTTTGTATTTAGTTATCTGCATACATGTTGTTTTTCTCCCAGAAGAATATAAGCTCCTTGAGAGTAGGCAGGCACTGCTTTTGTCTTGATACTCTCAGGGCCTTGTACAACATAGGTTATTGATGAATTTTATTGAATTGAATTGTATCTAACTGATAAGGCCTGTTAAGGACTAAAACAACCCACTTCCTGCTGACCTTTGTCCAGGACTCTTTTTCATAAGCCCTTATGCTAGTCAGGGATGTCTAAATGAGCTGACATAACTATTCACATTTTTTGAAAGATTGTAGTCTGTAATTTTTAGTAATTCAATAGCTTATCAGTAAAATGTTGAAGAGGCTGTGTGCAAAGATTTTCAGAATCACCAGCAGGTGCCTTATGTTGTCCGTCATGTCCTAATTGAATAGTATTCCTGAGTCTGGGTGACTATGAGAGAGCATTGTTGTGACTTTACATAGTGGGAGTTCAAGATGGTGCCAGTGCAAGGCTCTATTGACTTTTCCAGTGCATTCCTTTGTCATTCCAGTCCTCCCACCCTGGGTAGCCTAAGGAGTCCTCTCTTGTTCTCTGATTGTGTTTTTCTCTTTTGTAGTGACCAGAGAGCTAGACTTGGGGATGGGAACACCTGAGTTCAAATCCTGTCTCTGACATTTACTGACTTGTGAACATGGCCAAGTCAATATCTTTGAGCCTGTGTTTCCTCATGTGTCAGTACTACCTGGCTTACAGTATTGGGAAGCTTAGATGATATAACACATGTAAAGTGCTTTTCCATACTAAATATAAATATATTTATAAATAAAAATATAAAGATTGGCTATTTTTTCAGCTTTTAAGTAAATCTAAATTTTCACATATCCATATTTTCAAGCTGTAATTAATGTCCTACATATTACAGACAATATTCAATTACCACACAGCAGAGTAATCTGAGAATTCTCCCTCCCAACTCCATACTTTAAGCCTACCTTGAAAGTCATTATCATTGGAGTGACCAATTTTTCCTAAAATCAATTAGTATTATTTTTTCTTTGTAGGTATTACATGAAACCAACTCAACCCAGTCGTGCATTTGCAGGTGGTTCCTTTAGTGAAGAGGGGCAGCCTTCAAGCCTCCTGAAGCCTCCACCACAGAGCAGCAGGACAATGGACCCAAGCACTCCACCTCTTGCCTTCATCCTGAAGAAGACAGCTGTGCTGGGCTTCTGTGTCATCTATATCTTCTTCATCTCCATCATCATTTTCCCTGCCCTCTCCTCCAATATTGAGTCAGTCAACAAGAGTTCTGGATCTCCATGGACCGACAAGTTCTTTGTCCCTCTCACCAGCTTCCTCCTATATAATGTCGCTGACTTGTGTGGCCGACAGATCCCTGCCTGGATTCAGGTCCCAGGGCCCAAAAGCAAGCTTCTCCCTGCACTAGTTCTCCTAAGGACATTTTTTATTCCCCTTTTCATCTTCTGTAACTATCAGCCCCGGCACCACCTGGACAAGGTATTCTTTAATTCTGATATATATCCATCTATTTTCATCTCACTATTAGGAATCAGCAATGGCTATCTCAGCACCTTGGCACTAATGTATGGCCCCAGGATCATGCCTAAGGAACTGGCCGAGGCTACTGGAGTACTGATGTCATTTTATCTATGTCTGGGTTTAGCCTTGGGTTCAGCCTGCTCTGCCTTGGTGGTCCATCTCATCTAGGAAGACAGAAAAAAGGGGTGGACCTTCCGCCACCTTGGCCCTTGAAGATATCTCAAGAGCAAAGCAAAATATCATGGGAATTAATGGGTAGGGTGCCCTGGAGAAGGTACTCTGAGACTTCTATAAGGAACCTTTTGAAGGAAAGAAATGTTCATCAGTCAATCATGGACCATGGATTAATTTCTGTTTCCTGCTATTTTGGAGAGGACCAAAGGAAGCAGAAGACCTGGCTTCCCTCAAGCAGTTAGAAGGTCAAATGGGGGAATAAAGACATGCAAAGAACATAAGGTTCTCTGAAAGAAGCATTATATGTTAGACATTTGAACTTGACTAAAAGGGATGCTGAGAAGAAGGGTCTGGATAGGGAATGGGAGACCAGCTTTGGAGTCAGGAAGACCCACTGCTTATGCACACCAGCTGTGCTTCTGTGGTCCGATCTCTTCCTCTCTCCATGGCTCAGGCAACTCTGTAAGGCTCACGGTTGCAGATGAGTTGTCAAGCTGCATCATTGGAGGGTATTTCCACTCTGGGATTTCCCTAAATTGGTGAAATCACAGTCCCAGGCCAAAACAAGACACTGTGCCTTTAAGTATATTCCTTATTTGCTATGGGTCTAACAATCCTATTTTTTAATAGTTGAGAAATGGTTTCTTGCTCTTCTTATCCAGTCATTCAACCTCTTACTCTTGTGGTCTGTGCCAACGCCCCCCCCCGAAAAAAACCCCCATCAAACCTCTTTGTACTAAGCTTGAGTTCCTTAGTGGAGCCTTAAAGCCTTGTCTCTCCTGGGATGTAGAGATATAGAATTTTGGCTGCTTGCTGGCCAGCTGTGGGCTTTCTCTATAGCTCTCTTCAACCCTAAAGAATTCTTCTTGGGATGACCGGAAGAGCGATCCTCAGATAACGTTTGAATTCCAGAAGAGACAGAGACATTTGCATTCAGTTAGGAAGATGCCACTTGTAAGATACATTATCACAAATCAAAACCTGGGAGGGATCTTAAACATTATGTACTCCAATCCCTTCATTTTACAAATGAGGAAACAGTCAAGAGAGGTACCAGAGGTCACACAAGTATTAATAAGAGACATTTGCATAATGCTTTCAACTCCACAAGCACTTTATATTGTCTTGTTTGCACCTCCAAACAGTCTTATGGGGTGGACATTATCCCAGTTCCACAGATGAGGAGCCTGAGGCTCATCAGGTACCCATGAGCACATCACTGGTTAAGTGCCAGGCAAGATTCAAACCTAGGTCTTCCTGACCCCTACATTCAAAGCTTTACCCACTCTGTCATGCTACTGATTCCAAATTTGGTGCTCTTAACCGTTTTTGGGTCCTGGACCCCTTTGGCAGCCTGCTGAAGCCTGGGGACCCTTTCTCAGAATAAGGGCTTGTAAGTGCATAAAATAAAATGCATAGGATGACAGAGGGAACCAATTATATCAAAATATAATCATCAAATCATGGACCTCAGTTTAAGTACCCTTGGGCCGTATCATGGGGTTCCCCTTTATGTATGAATCAAAAACTCTGTATTACTCGCAGCATTTTTTTCAGCATATGAGCTCAATTTTCTCTGTTTTGCTCCCCAACTTCCCTGACCCCCTCTGTACTGAACCTTTGGACTAACAGTGACGATGCCATTATAGCCCAGAAGTGATCCATAGCCAGATCATCTTGGGGAGCTCCATGCTACAACATACCACCTGCTGTCTTATGACACTGGTAGAGATTATATTGTTAGACTAGAATGAGTGTCTCCTAAAACTAAACATAAAGTGTATTTGGAATTAGGAGCACTGGAGGATTTGGGGCTTGGAAGCAAGGAGACACACTGAGGGAAAGGAAAGGGTCCCTGGGTGACCATGGGAAAGCCACTCAACCCCTATGAGGTCCAGTTTCCTCAAACATAATAAGGGGAAAATACAATGCCTACCTCATGAGATTGTTGCGAGGAAAAGTGATTCTTTAAACACTAAACCACTAAACAAATGTACACAACCACTGAGATCATGCCATATGAGCATCAGTTGGAAGAATGAGGGGTGTTCACTCTGGAGAAGGGAAGATGAAAGGGGGAGATGGTAGCCCTCTTCAAGAATCTGAAAGATAATCACCTGGAAAAAAGATTAGACTTGTCATTGATTGCCCCTGGAGGACACATCTAGGAGCATTGGGTGGGGATTGCTAAGAGGCTAAATTAGGTTTGATTCAAAGAAGAGTTTCCTAACAATTAGAGCCATCCCCAAAGTAGAATGGGCCATCTAGGGAGGGAGTTTAGTTCCCATTTAATGATGGTCTCCAAGCAAAAGTCAGATGACCACTTGTGGAAGAGGGAGCTATTGGTTGGCTTGGGTGAGTGGACCCCTGAGACCACTTTCAACTCTGAGATTCTCTGAGTTCTGCCTCCAACAACCACTGGCCCTGCATCCATGCCCAACTGAAAAGGACCACCCTTCTGCATTACTGCCATTCTGTGAGCTTAGGTGGTGATGTGTCTCCTTTCACTGAGTGTCTCATATGGATTTACAGATATCCAAGAGTGGTCCTTCAGGGACTCTACAGGTGGGGCTCTTGTACTGTTGCCATTTATAACATGACAGTGTCTGTACATTTGTTTCAGGGACCAACTAATACTTGTGTATTTAATAAAAACTAGATGGTACATCACTGGTAACCTACCACAAACAGAGCTTGTCATTCCATTAAGTTTGGGGAGGGGAAGGGAGAGAGAGGGGGGGAGAGGGAGAGAGAGAGAGAAAAGGAGAAAGAGAGGGGGGGGAAGGCAAAGAGGAAAGAGAGAGGAGAAAGGGAAGGGGGAGAGGGAGGGAGAGAGAGAGAAGGAGAGAGAAAGAGAGAGGAGAGACAGAGAGAAGGGGAGGGAGAGGAGAGAGAGAAGGAGAAAGAGAGAGGGAGGGAGAGTGAGAAGGAGAGACAGAGAGAGGAGGGGAGAGGGAGAGAGAGAGCAGGGGGAAGAAATGGGAGAGAGAAGAAGATGAAGAAGGAGGAGGAGGAGGAAGAGAAATGAGGGAGAGAAGGAGGGGGAGAGGGAGAAAAATGGAGGGTGGAGAGAGAGAGACAAAGAGACAGAGAGTTTATTCATGAGCTTCGTGTTCCTGAATAAGCTGATCTGGACACTGAGAACCACTGATGCCCTGAGCATTTGAGGCTTTCCAGGTCCCTGCTGTGCTCTTTCGTCTGGTATTGGGGTACCTGGGTGACTTGTGGAGGAGCAATGTAAACAAGAGGAGAAATGGGACCAGCCCAGAAGGTTCTTCATGGCCCAGTGACAGTGACCTGTCGACTACACAGTAGCTGCAGGGCTCTCCCTCCCCTCGGTTGCTACTGCAAGACAGCTGATTAAAATGGGAAACAGTCAGTAATCCACTCACTGTCCGAAGCTTCTATTTTCAAAAGTTTCAGTCTAGTAAACTCTCGTGCTTTTTAGCCAGAGAATTGAAGAGGATACTCTTGATGGATTTTTTGAAACTTTAAACCTTTTGTATCTTAAAAAAGAACTGCTGCTCCCCCTCCCACTCTGCCTTTACCCCAAACACACACTTAGACACTCACAGACACAATCTCACACGCACACAACACTCATACATACACTCATACCCATAAAATACACATTCATACCCACCCACATATTCACACACATATACATACACACACAAACACACTCACACACGCACGCACACACATTGTGACCCTTTGGGAGCCTAAAACTACCCTATTATAAATGGAAGGGTTTTTTCACCCTCTTTTAAGCCCTGATTTTTATGTTAATTTTCAGTTACGTTAGACTCTTTGTGACCCCACTTGGGGTTTTCTTGGTAGAGACACTTGAGTGGTTTGTCATTTCTTTCTTCAGCTCATTTTATAGATGAGGAAACCGAAGCAAATAGAGGTTAAGTGACTTGCCCAGGGTCATACAACACAGCCAGGAAGTCTGTGAGGCTAGATTTGAACTCAGGAAGATGAGTCTTCCTGACTCCAGGGTCAGTGTCCTATGTACTGTGCCCCCTAGCTGTCCCCTTATTTTCATAATATTGGTAATTTCCCAAAGACCATCAACTCCTTTCTTGGTTTGTTATGATTCTTTCATACCTTAGTAGATCATACAAGATCATAGAGCTGGAAGGGGACACAAAGGCCATTTGGTCCAAGTCCCTGATTTTATAGATAAGGAAACTGAAGCTTGGGGAGATAAGTGATTTGGCTAAAGAAAAATGGTGGGCAGTCTTCTGTGTGTTCTCTGATAACATCCATCCACATTCAAAGCCTTTCCAGATTGCTAGAATCTGCCAAAGCCTTCAAGCATCTTTGATACCCTTGTATACCCTAATAAACCTCTTATTGTTGATTATTTGGAGGTAATTTTCTTAATTTTTTTCCTTTTTTTTCCTTTTTTTTGGAGGGCAATTGGGATTAAGTAACTTGCCCAAGGTCACATGGCTAAGTTTTTTGTTTGTGTGTGTTAAGTGTCTGAGGCCGGATTCGAACTCAGGTCCTCCTGACTCCAGGGCCAGCACTCTACTCACTGCGCCACCTAGCCACCCCTGGAGGTAATTTTCAATGCCTTTATGGGTTGCTGTCCTATGATCACTCATCTTGAACACTAGTATTTAGCAATAAAAAAATTTGTGGATGGAGTGTAGGGAAATCTGACCTAAGGAGTGGGCCATGTATCTGAAAACTCAGGTAGAAGAACGAGTCTTTTTGTAGTTGGGGAGACAGTGAGACTTTGCAAAGGAAGTTGGAGAATCTATCAGTCAATAAGTAATAAGTGCTTACTATGATCCAGACACTGCTAGGCTTCAAGCATACCAATCGAAGACCAAAATGATCTCTATTTAGGAGGACCTTATAGTCTAATGGAGGAGATAAGTATATGTAAAAATATATACAGAATAAATATAAAGTTAATAAATATTATATGCATATATACATATGTATGTGTGTGTACACTCATATACGCACATACACATATATATGTGAAATAAGAAAAGGAGTTAAATACAAGACCCTCTGGTGGGGGGGGTACTAGAAGCAGGGCATCGAGGAAGGCTTTATGCAGAGGATGGTGTCTGACCTAAATTTTTTTCCTTTCAAAATTTAATTTTATCTTTGTTCAATGAAAAATAATCTTTTTTCTCCTACTCACCCCCCCCCACATTGAAAAAGAAAAAAGAGAAACAAAACTCTAGTAATCAAAATGAATTGTGAAACAAAAAAAAATTCCTGCTTTGGCCCTGTCCAAAAAAATCATCTCATTCTACACCATCAGTCCACTATCTCTCTGCCCATAGAAGGGCAGCGTGCTTCATCATTGATCCTTTGGAATTGTGGTTGGTCATTCCTTGAAGGTGAGTTCTCAAGTCTTTCAAAAATTTTGTCCTTACAGTGTTTGAGCTGTATCTTAAAAGGGACTTGGTGAAGTTGAGATAGGAAAGGAGTTCATTTCGGGCATGGGGGACAGTCAATGCAAAGGCATGGATGTGGTAGTGTATGAGAAATAGAGAGAAGGCCAGTTAGGCTGAATGCTAGAATGGTGAGCGATATTTATAGACACTAGAAAGGTAGGCTATGTCAGACTCTAAAAGCTAAACAAAGAAGCTTATATTTTTTCTCTTAACAGCAATAGGGAACCACTGGTATTGATTGACAAGGGAATCACATGTTCAGATCTGCACTTAAGAAATAGTACTTTATTTTAAAGGAAACTCCATGATTATGGAAATTTTTGACACTATTCGACCTAGGAAGAAAGGGCGTGGCCAGGGTGAACCTGTTGGCTCAAAGACAGAAAAGGTGATTTGAATCAGTCTTCATATTTCCAATCGATTGCTTTATTGGGGGAGAAAAATACAGGCCAGGCTTGATGATTAGGGACTGTCTGATTATCCATTTTGTGGTCGATTCAGACCATTTGCTTATCCTGCTCTTACAGCTGTCCATTCTGGGGATATTTCACTGTGCATTGTTCCCTCCTACAGAGAGTGAGTGGAGGAAATAAAAGTCTGTTTGGCAGCTCTGGTAAAAGGCTCAGTCGGGGAGGAAATTGGAATAATTGGTTCATAGAAAGATCTGTTTCTGGGAACCAGTGATCTTTCTATTCCCAATTATTTCAATATGATTACTGCATATGACATTTGATTGCATATGACATTTCTGGGCCTCCTCAATGAGGTTTCTGAGTAATCAATATAATACAAGCTTCTTGAGAACAAGGACAGATTTTTTATTTCTTTTTGGTCTTGGTGCCCTCAGTGCCTAGGACAGTGCCTGTCATATAGTGCATGCTTTAAAAATGCTTATTAATTGATTACTCAAAAGAGATTAGCCTAACAATCCATACGGGAGAAACTGGATGGATGAAGACTGACTTTTGTCCAGATTCTGGCATGCAGTCGGCAGGCCAGGCCATTGAGTCAATTCTATCATCATGGATTTCATTATGAGTGGATTTACCGGGGGCAGGCATTACAGACAGATAATGAATTTGGGCCTAGAATTGGGTAAAAAGGAGGGAGAACTTTGAAAACCCCATGGTACCTTTAATTATCTCAAGCTGCTTTCAGCTTTTTAACACACATTCTTTCCTAGTGATGTGAATCCTAGAATACCCCAATCTCTTAAAAATCCAAGTTATGAGCAGACCACCAGGCAATAAAATGAAGTTTAGTGGTTTACAAAGCCCTTATGTGTCTTACTTCATTCAAGCCTCACAACAACCCTAGAAAGTAGGTGCTATTATTATCATTCCCGTTTTACGGATGAGGAAACTGAGGAAGACAGAGGTTAAAGTTATTTGCCCAGGATTATAGAGCCAGCAATTGGCTAAGTCAGGATTCAACCTCAAGTCCAGCACTACCATTGAGGATAGAAAGGTAGGTTGGGCTGATCTAAATTGTGGATGACCCAAAGGACAAAGGGGAGGTGTATGGGACATACAAACAGACCATGGGGTATTACCCAAAAGGTGATAAGAAACATCATTCAAGAAAGTGATGATCAGAAAAGAAAATGGGTTGACTATATAGTAAAAGCAAGGGACCCAGGAAATGTAAGAAAGTCTAGGGAAGGTCTGTAGTACATTCAGATGATCTGGGGAGGTTTGATGGGAAGATGGGTACAAGAATCATAAGGGAAGGGAGGGATTGGATAAGTTGTAGTCTGCATTCAAAGTGTGTTCTCATTCATGAAATCATGGATTAATCGAAATGTAAATACTGAGCAACTATGAGGCATAGGGAAGAGAAAACTGCGCTCAGTATCAATTCCCGCCTTTGGCATTTCCTAGCTGTGTGACCCTGGACAAGTCTTGCCATCTTGGTGCCCTAAGTAGCTCTCTAAGGGCTAGGAGTCGAAGAGAAAGTCCCATGTACATTAGCAGAGCTTGTTCCTCAGCACAAGTTCTCTATACTTAGCATAGAGCATTGAGCCTTAGGGATAGGGGCACTACCCAACTCTAGCTTTGTTTCTATCTCCCTCCCGACAGCAATGTTCATGGGGAGAGACCCTTCTGGAAAAGGACCACTATCCTTGCTACCAACAATAGCCATCACCTATGAGCAGGTAAGTCCAAGAGTTCTGGGCATAGCAGTGGCCCCCAAACCACTGACCCTGCTTTAGCTCACCCTTACAGTCATCATCCAGGGAGCCATCTTCATGAAGATGAAACCTGGCAATTTCAGGTGCTTCAGCCCCCACATCTGCAACACCTGGAGTCATAGAAGACCCAGAAAAGAAAGTTCTTAACACTGAATTCTTTGGTGCCATCGAGTGGTTCAGCGGAGATGGGTTTATTGATGGAAATGACACTAAGGGACATGGGTCACTTTCTATTTTGCCCCTGCATCCTAAGGACCACTGGGCCTTTCTGTCTCACTTATAATTTAAATCATATTACATTACATTACGTTATGTTACGTTACGTTATGTTTGTTATGTTATGTTATGTCATAGCATATTATATCATATGTCATATCATATTATATCATTAAATTATTGTGTAGTATAGCATATCATATCACATCATATTATATCATACAATATTACATTATATTATATCCATATATCCCAAACTGCCTCCCACACCTTCCCTATCAATGTCATGGACAATGTTTGTCTCAGAAAAACTGAAACCTGTGTAAAGGTATTGAGGCAGAAGACAGTCGAAGAGCCCTGTTCCACTGCCATGCTTATAATGAACTTTCCTCTAGGAATCACTCCTACTGTTATTAACATAGATCACCCCACCCACCCCAACACACACACAAGGCTTTAGAATAGAAGAGACCCCAGTGATTGACAAGCCTTTTGACATCAGTGGGAGACCACTGGTGAGTCAGATTCACCATATTCTTCTCTGGGATTGGGCTGTTGATCTCCAAGGTGAATGAGTTATACCACTGCCAAAAGACATTTTGCCCATTGCCCTAAGTAACATTTTTCACATGGGTGAGCAGTAACAAGTTTTCTTCTATTGTAGCTTAAAAAAAATATTATATGGTCCAGTGATAAAGGATTGGATTAGGCTCTATGAGTTTGTGACTCAAGATAAGCCCCAAACTGCTCTGTGTCTCAGAGTCCCTGAGTTTTAGCCCTGGGAGGGTCCTATGCATCACCTTGCCCAACCCCCATACTTTATCGTTGATGAAAGTGAGGCTCAAGTTTGTGAAGAGATTTGCACAAAGTCCTACAACAAGGGAGGGGCAGATTCGGGGCTAGGATCCAAGTGTGTGGACTCTCCAGCTAATGTCTTTCTACTCTACCAAACTCCTCCCCTATCTGAAAAACAGACCTCCCCCACCGAATCCCGACAAAACTTTAACAAAACCCTGACCTTTTCCACACTTGCTTAAAATAAATGTTAACCTTCCTTTTTCCTAACCATGAGTTCTGGAGACGTGATTCTCCTTCATCCTTCCAGTGGTTTGAAGGCTCTTTTAGTTCTCAGGATGACCGTTTTGTCATCCTAACCCTAAATAAAAGTTTTGGAATATTTGACACAGAATTATATTCATTGGAAGCTTGTCTGGTCAAGTGGTCATCCCAGGAGCTCGGGCAGAGGTCCTTCTTTCTCGGCTCCATCCTTTGCCCTCCCACCAAAACAGTCTTCCTAAGGCACAGAACTGAACATGTCCTCCCACGCTCATCAACCTTCAGTAACTCCCATTTTGCTCAGAAGGAATAAAATACAAATTTCTTTTCCTTGTACTTTAGCACCCTCCCCCCCCCCAACTATCTGCTTCCCACCTACCTTTCCAGTTTTGACTCACTCTCCTGCTATATGTAATGGTCACATCTTCATTTCAGCAAAACTAGGCTTTTTGTTCCTCCCTGATTTTGTCTTGCCCTCTCCTGCTTCTGCATCTTGGCAGGCTGTTTGGTCATCTGCCAGAACACACGTTCCTGCCACATCTTCCTGTGTGGAAAGCCTTCTCTTCCCTCAAGGTTTAGCTCAGTTGCCACCTCTTCCATGAAGTTTTCCCTGATCACCCTCCTCTACACCTGAAAGTGATCACTTCCTGAAATTTCCTATAGCGTTTGGTCTTGGCCTCGTCTTTGTACCCATCACATTCTACCTTATAACATACTTTTTTGTGTATGTACCCTTTTTCAAAAAGCAGACCTAGGGGATGGCTAGATGGTGCAGTGAATAGAGCACTGGCCCTGGAGTCAGGAGGACCTGAGTTCAAATCCAGCCTCAGACACTTAACATAAAACTAGCCGTTTGACCTTGGGCAAGTCATTTAACCCCAATTGCCCTACCTTTCCCACTCCAAAAAGCAAAAAAGAAAAATCAAAAAGCAGACCTATGATTTCATTGATATAGGGGGCTTCCAGTGAGGAAAATTCCTCCACCAATAAAGATCATTACCTGTTTTTTTGTCCACAGTCATATTTGTTCTGTTTTTTTTTCAGTCATATCTGACTCTTTGTGACCCCATTTTGGGGGTTTCTTGGTAAAGATACTGGAGCAGTTTGCCATTTTCTTCTCCAATTCATTTTGCAGATGAGGAAACTGAGTCAAACAGTTAAATGATTTGTCCAGAATCACACAGCTAGTGTCTGAAACTGGATTTTAACTCATGAAGATGAGTTTTCCTGATTCCAAGCCCAGCACTTTATCCGCTGGCCACCCAACTGTTCAATAATAATACCAGATCTTTATATTATACATTAAGGGTAGCCAAGTGGTTTTACAACCATGTCATTTGATACCCACAATGACCCTTTGAGGTAAGCATTCCTGTTTGACAGATGAGAAAACCGAGGGTCAGAGAGGTTTAATGATCTGCTCGTGGTCACATAGGTCATAAACGAAGGAGAAGGAATTTGAACATATGTCCCTCCTGACTGAGGCTGCAGTGATCATTCCATTATAGTTTGCTGCCAGTCATCAGAATGTAAGCTCCTTGAGGGCAGTTACTGTACCATATTTTTTTCTTTATATATGAAACTTAAGTCACTGTGCTGTATTTTGTCTTTGTGTCCATGGTGCCGAGGCACTGGGGAAATGTTTGTCGAATGGCATTCATGGTCTTCTAGATGGAGGCCTTCTTCCTGGATACCACCGAGCTATTGGGTCTGGGGACAGAGCCCCGGACTGGAGGCTGAATGGATCTGTCGCAGGGGAATGACAGCAGTCAGTGAGACTGGACTAAATGTTTCTGTAGTATTTAGTGTGGGATCATTGGTAATTGGTAACAGAGGTGGTGGTGCTTTATGGGCAGCTGAGACATAAAGTGCAGCCGAGCTGAGGGGGAGATTTACAGGGCATGTGGTGGAGAAGGGGAAGCTTCATGGCACGGGCTTTACATGGCAGACACTAAGAATGTCTCAAGTGAAAACTCCCCCTTCCCAGGCTAATCTTCTGGAGCGTGTAGAGATATATGGCCCAGTGTCACTCTTTGGCTAGTTTTTCCTTCATAGGTGGCAGGAGGGCAAGGAGATAAAATATGAAATCCTTGCACATCCTGCTGATCATTCCTCCCCAGAGAGCCATGTTTGGAATCAGAGAACTTCTCTGATGCTCAATTCTCAGCAATCTGAGCCTGGAGCTAGGAAGACCTGAATTCAAATCCTGCATCAGCCACTTGGCTGTGTGACCCTGGACAAGTCACATACTATCTGTCTGCCTCAGTTTCCTCAGCTGTAAAATGGGAATAATAGCGCCTACCTCCCAGGCTTTTTGTGGAATAATATTTGTAAAGTATAAGCACAGTACCTGGTATGCAGTAGGCCCATAATAAGTGCTTGTTTCCTTCCTTCCTTGGTACCTTAGTTAACATTTATACACTTCTTTATAGTTTGCATACATTATCTCATTTGACCCTCAGAACAACCCTGAGTAGTAGGTGGTATTATTAATCCCATTTTACACATAGGGAAATTGAAAGTGAGTGAAGTTAAATGACTTGCCCAGGGTCACTCTGCTAATCAGTGTGATCACATACCTGTCTGAGTCAGGAGTCAAACTCAAATCTTTCCAACTCCAAGTTTGTCATTCTGCCTACTATGCTGCCAACCTGCTGCTTTTAGCTCTGAATCAAGGATTCCATTATCCGACAAGGTAAACCCCAAAGTCATAGAATTCAAAGGCTAACAGGGCATCTGGAGTCCCAAGGTCCCAGTCCCTGAATCCCTGATCCTCTGGACCCCTTCTTGGAATAATATTTTAAATGTATAAAATGAACTATACAGGATTAAAAAAAAACAATTATGTTGAAATACATATATCAAAACGGTAAAAAAAAAAAAATGTAGACCCCAGGTTCGCAGCTCCTGGCAGGAGTCAGAAACTATAACCCCAGAAAAAATTCAGTGATGCCTCACTCTTTGGAATCACAGAATTAGACCTAGGAGAGACTTTAGAGGCCATTTTACAGAGAAGGAAACTGAGGCCCAGAGGGATAAGGGATCTGTCCGCAGTCACAAAAGTAGTAAATGGCAAAGCCAGGATTTAAATCCATGACTTCTGAATCCAAATCCAGCAGCATTCCTTCCATGGCAACAACCTTTCCTTCTGGGTAGTTCCTTCTCTGTGTTCAACCTCAGTCTTTCTCACTGAAAATGAAACTGCTCTTTCTGGTTCTGCAGGAAGTTGCTGACTGGCCTTTCTTTTTATTCTAAGTCTTTCTGATCTCTTTGAAACAATGACCAAGTGACCCCTTGTCCTCTTTTCTAGACTCAAATGATTCTACAGGCTTTGACTTTTTCCCATAGGTCAGTTCAGGTTATCATTTGAGGTTGCTTTCTCTACACGTTGTGAGGACAAGCTGTCCCTAGCCTATGCCATCACACTCCTTTTGGAATGCCAGCTTCCCAAGGGCAAAGACCAAAATCACAGTCCAGCCTTGGAGTATGCTGGAGTGCTAATGGACCAAAGGACCCTTTTCTTAGGAAGCCACAAGGCAATAGAAACATTCTTACCAGCTCAGACTGAAGACTTAACAACCCTGTGAAGCTGGTGCTGCCAGAAAGATTATCCTCATTTGTACAAATGCTTTACATCTGACATAATAATGTCTTCAGAATAACCCTAGCTGCAAGTAATGAAAATATCACAGTCCCCATTTTACAAACAAGAAAGTTAAGGGTCTAAATGACTCAAGGTCATATGTTGAATTAATAGTGAGATGGTATTCAAAGCCAGGTTTCCTGATTCTGTGTGAAATGCTCTTTCCAGTTCCATTGTACTAGAGTTAGGAGAGAAGACTGAGGAGCCAGGGTTTTGGTATGGGTCAGGGACTAGTGGGACTGTCTCTTTATTAAGGTCACACTGACCAATTCCCAAGGCAGAAAACTTTCATAGATTGCATAAGGACTCAAGTACTACAGCCTACATGTAACCTTTCCTGATCCTTCCAATTTCTAATGCCTTCCCCTTAGAAATTATTTAATATTTACTTTGAACATATTTTATAGTAACTTCTCTGTGCATATGTTCTTTTTCCCTAATAGAATGTAAGCTCCTTAAGGGTAAGGATTATTTCATTTTGCTTCTCTAGTGCCTAGTATGTAGTAGGTTCTTAATTAATGCTGGATGAATGATTGAATAAGAGAAGGTATCTTTAGTGTCTAGTATATAGTAGGCACTTAATAAATGCAAGGAAGAATGAATGAGAGGGTATCCCTAATGCATAGTTTGCAGTAGACAATAAATGCTGAGCGAATGATTGAATGAGAGAGGGTAACTAGTGCATAGTATATAGTAGAAAGGTAATAAATGCTGGGTAAATGATCAATTGAATGAGAGGGTAGTATATAGTGGCTAGTATATAGTAGGCACTTAATAAATGATTGGATGAGAGAAGGGCCATGAGAAGTCACCAGCAATCTTTACCTGACCGAATTTAGTGATGGGGGTACAGGGTAAGGCTGAGGAAGAAGGCTAACTCTGGAATCAGAAGACTTGGGTTTTTGAATCCTGACTTCTGGCACTTACCTCAAGCATGAACTAGGTAATTAATTTCTTATTTCTCAGCATCATTGGAATGAGGGGATTGGACTAAGGTGACCTCTTGGGCTCCTTACAGCTCTCAATTTTCTATGATCCCTAAGTCAGAAGAACTTGCATTTTCACTTCCCACAAAGTGAAAATTTTCACCTACCTTAAATGGGGGAAGGGGAGGAGTAAAGGTGGGGATCATCAAAGGTAGGCCACCCAGCATGGGGCCCAGGGTGTGACACCTTCTTGCCACTCAGTGTGTGTTAGCTACTGAGGTGTTAACAGTTTCTCATTTGCTGATTCTTTGCTGAAACTCAAAAAGGGAAATGAGAAATTACCAAAGAATAAACTTTTCTAAAATGGAAACTGAATTGATTGCATTCTCTCAATTTTTGGGGGAGGGCAGAATTCAAACTCACCAGGCTGGCCTAAATTTATTAAAATTGGCTTTCTGGGCATCTACCTTCCTTGCTTACAAAAATATTCTTGAGAAAGATAGAGAAATGACCTGCTGCAAAACAATTCTGACCTGCTGGTTCTAAAACAAGGAGCTCATTTGCATAGAATATCCATGACCTTTACTCTCCCAGGCCTGGTTCTTGCCCACTGACCCCTCTCTTCTTTTAAGTTGGGTTCAACCATTTCCATTGGGTAGAGTAAAGGATGCCTTGAGAATGGAGCTCTGCTTTCTATTTCTATTTCTTAATTCTGTTTCCATCATCTGAGCCTATATAAACCTCCTAAACCTTGTGTTCCATCCTTTCTTCTTTTCCAACTTCCCTTGTCCTCCCAAAGCTCAGAGTGGAACATAGGGAAAGAATACGGTCAGGTGTAGCAGGAGACCAAGAACAATCATGGTCTAGTGAAGGCAATCATGACCTTTTGTCCTCTTTTCTTTTTCCCTTTTATCTCAGGTCTTGGCACATGATCCAAAAAATCTAGTTGTTAATCGTTATCCAGAAGGTTGTTTGAATTTTCTAATGATCAGAGATATACAAGTTAAAACAATCCTTATGTCCACTTAATTGGAAAAGACTGTTTTAAATGTTAAAGGTCAATGCTGAAAAGGCTGTGCAGAAATGGGAACACTATACTACTATTGGGGGAGATATGATTACTTTGGAAAACAACATGGTGGTGTATGATTAAAAACTACAAAGCATCTCAGCAAGTACCTTTGGGTCAGCCAGTTCATTTGTGTGGATATTTTGGAAACACTGATCTTGGAGTCAAAAGACTTGAGTTAAAATCCAAATTCTTCTGCTTCCTGACTATGCTTCCTCAGGTGGAGAGAATACCCCTCAGGTATTCAATTGTCTCATCTCTAAAATGGGTGGTTGGATGACATGATCGATCTCTGAGGTCCTTTCTACCTCTAAAGCCTGTGACCAACATTTTTGCTTCTTCTGCAATCTTTAGATAATGGTGACCCCCCCCCCACTCAGACAAGATAAGAAGACAATGATCTAAGGTATCAGCAAATGCCCAACATCCCTAGCAAGATGATATCTTCCATCCATATCATCAAAAGCCCGAGCCATCTTGTCCAGCTGACCTGCAGGAAAAGTCTGAGCTTCATTCCAATCAGCTTGTTAGATCCAAGAGGAGCTCTCTCTCCTTGGTCTTTGCTCACTCCCTTTGCTTCTGGGAAATAGCGACTCTTTTACAGACTCAACAATGCTTAGAAACTCCCTGCTCCCAGGATTAAAAAGGACCAAAGATTTAGAGCTGGAAGGAATCTCAGAGTCATCTAGTCCAACCCCCTCATTTTACAGATCCTCAGAGAAACTGAGCCTCGGAGAGTGGCTTGCTGTGTTCACACAACTAATAAGGGGCAGAGGCAGAGTTTGCATCCAGGTCTCTCCTGATTCCCCCAAGTGCAGCATGCCACCCACTATACCATACTCCTGCTTCTCATCTGCCCGAAGGCAGGGGGCTGGATCAGGTAATTTATCAAAGTTCCCTCCAGCTCTAGAATGCAATGACGAAAGCCCATCATTTTTTTAATAATTCTTTTTGGAAAGATAGGTAAGGGAAAAAAGTGTCTGAGGTTTCTGATCCTCTATTTGAAACTCTCTGGAGAAAGTCAATTACTGAGATGCCTAAGGAAAGGTTCTCATAAAAGAGACAAATGAATATAGATATAAAGACTAAAGAACAAGAATAAATATGTATAATACACCCATATCTTGTGTGCATACATGTACATGTGCATTTACATATGTATACACTGATATGTGGGCAGACTGAAAGAAAATTACATGTGTCAACTGAATTTCAAAAGAAATAGAGGAAGTAAAGTCAAAACATATTGAAAATTTTTAAGGACTTGAAACTGCTGGGGATAAGCAGAAATGTCCTACCGCTCAGCCATGGAGTGAACAAAGGGATCTGCATTCTGATCCTTGTCTGATCCAGGCTGAACCCTGGGATGGCTCCCCCTTTTAAGTCTATTCTAACTCTGGAAAAGAACAGTAACCCTTTCCATAGGGCTTAGGAGTCAAAGGGTATAAACACCATTGACCTCCTCATTATCAATTCCATATTGCTTTCCACAAATATCACAGCTTTGGCTGCAATGTGTGCCTGTTTCTCCACAGCCCCCTTATCAATCAATCTGATTATTTTAAATGATATTTGCAGTTATGTTTCTCTGATCATCGGAGTTTGAACAACTTTTCAGGTACTCATCAGTAATTTGTGTTTCTTCTTTCAAGCACTGACTGTTTGTATCTTTTGCTTATTTTTTCCATTGCTGAATGGATCTTACCATTATACACTTGCACCAGTTCTTGATGGATGTTGGTGAATAAATCTTACTATTATAAACTTACATCAGTTCTTTGCAGATGTTGTATGTCAGATTTTAATCTGATTTTAATACACATAGAATGTGTTTATTTTAAATATTTACTACAAAGACAGTTCTCCAATCTGTTTCTTTCTTTAATACTTATTATGGGATAAAATGATTAGTTTTTATGTGATAAAATCTACTTGTTAAAAGATCAGTCAGCTCCTGTCTGAAAGATCAGGGGATCTGGGTTCAAATCCCTCTTTGGGGAGGTCACTTAACTTCCCTGGTCCTCAGTTTCCTCATCTGTAAAATGGGAGAGTTGAGCTAGATGGCCTCTTGGGTCCCTTCCAGTCCTAGATCTACACTCCTCCGATCTTATGCTCCATCTCTGTGGTCCTCATTTTCCTCATCTACAAAATGAAGGGGTTTGGACTAACTACCATGGGAACTCTGAGGTCCCTTCTATATCCCATTCTTTACCTCCTATGATATCCCCTATTCATTCCATAGATAAGAATTCTCTTCTGCTCCACAATCTCGATAAAGAAATCATCCCCTTTATTCTAATTTTTTTATAATGTGCAGCATGCCGTGCTCCCACTCCTGGCAGATGTAAAATGCTATAGAAATACACGAGAATGGCTTAGCCCCACCGAAAAACCCAGTCTACTCCAGAACCTGCCAGCTGCAGTCTCTCCCTGCTGGCATCTCCTTGGGGTATTTTATCGTGGGAGATTTACAAGGCAGTGACATGCCATTTCTTTAAATGAAATCACCAAAGAGAAGACCGTGCAGAATGAATTCTTACAAAAAAAGGTCCCACACCCCCTGTGCCCCCTGTGCCAGGAGAGAAATCTGTAAAAGCCTCCATCTCGGGGACATTCAGGTAGTCCAAGTGGGGCCATTTGGCCTGTGATTTGTGGTCAGGACACGTGGGGGCCAGCAGCGCAGATGTGTGCTGTGCTCTGCCGGGAGCGCAAACACGCGCTTAAATCACACCCACAATTTTTTTACTAGTGCTGCAATTGTACGGTATTGGGCCAGGCTGGCCTATTTGGCTGTGCATTAGTAATGAGATGCTAAACAGATGTCTGCCTGAATGCTGCACGAAGAATGTGGGGAGCTCAGAAAGTTCTCCAACCTCAGCCCCGCGGGAAAGCGGAAGGAGCGTTAGTGCGAAGCCAGGTTAGGCTAGCCTCAGGTAAGCCCGAGGGGGAGAACAAGCAGACACACCTAGGCTCACAGATCATTAAAGCCCGGCAGGATCTCAGGGATCATCCAACCTAATTTATTTTACAAATGGGGAAACTGAGGCCCAGACCAAATTTACCTCAAGTCACTTTAGAGACAGGATTAGAACCCAGGTACCTCGATCCTAAACTCAGTGAACTTTCCACTGGACAAGGAGTTCTTAACCTTGGGGTCCTTGGAACCTCATCCCCCCCAAAGAGTCTGCATCTAGATTTCAAAGGGTCCATGGTGGGGGGAGGAGGGGAAAAAAACTTTTATTTGTATTGATTTCTAATGAAAATTTAGCATTTCCTTTAATTACTTAAAAACCTTATTCTGAGAAGAGATTCATGGGTTTCACCAGACTGTCGCGGGGTCTATGACACCGGAAAGGTTAAGAACAGCTGTCACCAACTTAGAGCTTTTCATCTCTCTAAGCAACAGAGTTTTGCTGTGCAGTACAGGAAGGAAATAAGCATTTAAGTTCCTACTGTGTGCCAGTAGGAACTTTACAAATATTATTTCATTTGATCCTCACAATAATCCTGTGGGGTAGACTCTATTATTGTCTCCACTTTACCATTTAGGAAATTGAGGCAGACAGGGGTTAAATGACTTGTCCAGGGTCATATAGCTAATAAGCGTTTGAGATTGGATTTGAACTCAGGTCTTTCTCCATTGCATCACCTAGGTGCTTCAGA
>NW_027187353.1:1939361-2012191 GCF_028583685.1 Petaurus breviceps papuanus | reverse complement strand
CTCTCTCTCTCTCTCTCTCTCTCTCTCTCTCTCTCTCTCTCTCTGTCCTCCCCCTCTCCCTCTTCTTTTCTTTTTCCCTCCCTTCTCTCAACTTCTCCCCAGTTTAAAGGGTAGTGGAGTTCCTAATGCTTTCTTAGGAACTCCTGTTACCCCTGAGTTACTAATTCTACCTTCTGACTTAATCATCATATTTAGCACATTCAACAAGGCCTTTTCAAAGCCCTGTACAGGCATTAGCTAATTACTGTAATCTACTCAGCTCTCAAGGCATCCCAAGGTGGTAAGAGGCAGGAGGTTTGGGTCTTCCTGGTGGCGAAACTGAGAATAGAATTCACTCATCCATCCATCTACCTAATATTTGTTAAGTGTGTGAGTGTACAGGGCATTGTGCTGGGCCCCAGGAAAGATGCATAATTTAAGTCAGACATATATCTTGCCTTGATGGAGCTCATGGTCCAGTAGGGGAATAAGACAGGTATGTAGGTAACTCTAATATATACACTTCATAATAAGAGCACAAGCAGATCCCAAAGAACAATTTACACAATGACCACACTAAGGTGAAGAAAAGAATCACTGAGAAACTTTGGTCTTCTGATCCATGCAGGGAGCAGCCATACGTTCAGGAGCCCCATGATGAAACATGTTTCCTGCCTCTCGGTAGAGAGGTGGGAGGCTATGGCGAGAGTGAGGCATCCATTTTTAGACATGGCCACAGTATTTATTTATTTTGGCTTCTTTGTTATAAAAGAACAGTGTTGTTGGGTGAAGAGAAGTGAGTGGTAAACAACATAGATGTAAAAATAAAGAGAAAAATCCCTCCTCAGATCATAGACCTTATAAATCCTCAAGTCTAACTATCTCATTTTACAAAAGAGGAAACTGAGGCATACAGCGATTATGTGGCTTGCCCGGGGCCACACAAGTAACAAGTGTCTGATGTGGAATCGGAACCCAGATGTTTTCAACACCAAGATCCACCTTAGTATGTGATGCTACATTAATAGCAATGTTTAACATGAATTTTTAAAAAATAAAGTCTAAGCAGGAAGATTGTTACTGATAGGGAGGGAGTGGGGTAAGGGAAGGGTAGTGATAAAAAATGCTTTTTGACGGAGATGACCGATAAAGTGGGCTTTAAAGGAGAAAATCATGAGACAGAAAGAGGGAGGAAGGGTATTTCAGGCACTGAAAAAAAAAAAAGCATGAGCAATGCCATGGGGTCAGAAATGTCCTGGAGAAATTGTAGTGGATCCCAGAATATTATGAGACTGAACTGGAAAGGAGAGGGGGGGGTGTTGGTGCATGGGGCGGTGGTGTTGGAGTGACAGAGAGGAGGGAAGAAAATGAGGTGGGGGCAGTCGAGCCCTTTGGGCTGTGATTTCACCTGCGATGTCATCTCTGTCACTGGCAGAGTTGGGCTTGGCATTGACCTGAAAGTGCCACACTCCGCTCTTCCCACCTTTGGGACACGGACCATCTTTTCCATTTTTTTGAACATTCCTGCTCTTTAATTTAGAATAGGATTTCACATACAGTTGCCTTTCAATTACAAACCAATACAATAACACAATACAGAAAAAAAACACATTTGTTAGATGCCTACTGTGTGCATGGCACTGTGCTGAGCACTAGAAATACAAAAAGAGGCAAAAGATAGTTCCTGCTCTCGAGGGGCTTACAGTCTAGTGAAGGAGATAACATGCAAACAAATATATATATAAAACAAGTGATATAGAGGATAAATAGAAAATAATTAAGAGAGAGAGAGAGAGAGAGCTCACTGGAATTAAGATGGATTAGGAAAAGTTTCCTGTAGCTGGTGAGATTTTAGTTGGAATATACAGGAAGACAGGGAGGAGAATGGATTATCAGAATGGAGGGGAGAAAGCATTACAGGCATAGGGGACACCCAGGGGAAATGCCCAGAGTGCAGAGATGGGCTGTCTTATTCAGGGAACAGCCAGGAGGCCAGTGTCACTGGATTGAAGAGTACATGTTGGGAAGTAAAGTGTAACAAGACTGGAAAGGGAGGACAGGGCTAGGCTAGGAAGGGCTTTGAATGCCAAACAGAACATTTGGTATTTGTACCTTAATGCAATAGGGAGCCACTGGAGTTTATTGAGTAGGGAGTGACATAAATGGAAGATGGATTGGCATGGGGAGAGACTGAGGCAGACAGACCCGCCAGCAGCTACTACAACAGTCCAGGCATGAGGTGATGAGGTTCTGCACTAGAGGGGTAGCAGTGTCAGAGGAGAGAAAGGAGTGTGTATTCAAGAGGTGCTTCGGAGGCAAAATCTGCAAGCTTTGGCAACAGCTTGGATATGAGGGGTAGGGTGAGAAATAATGAGAATGGCTTTAGGTTATTTTTATTTGATTTAGAGGGATGGGGAACCACTTCCTAGTGGGTCTACTACAGGGAAAATTTTGGAGTAACAGGCATGGAAAGGAGGGGATGCACAGTTCTTAAAATTTCCACTGAACAGGAATTCTAAGAGTAATCTCTGCTCTGAGGGTTGAGTAAGGAATGGGGAGGGGGCATTTATTGCACCTATGGCCCTGAGAATGTAGTATACTAGGTGTCTGATCAGCTCACTCTTCATGTCAGGGGCAGGGTCTCAGAGGATCTAGACATAAATGGAAAAGACCTGCCTTTGGATATATAGCTTGAGCCTAGGGTGGATGACAGAAAAACAACCCTTTCAGCTAGTAAACAGAGATCCTGGATTAATCAATCAATAAACATTTCTTGGGGGTGTAAGAGGTATTCAGGAAGGACTAGCACCCTTGCTTGAGGGTTTGCTGAACCCTTTTAGGCCTAACCTATCTTTATGTCCACCTCTTGCTCAATTCTCACCTGTAGCTTCATGTACAATGTCCATACCCCAGTAGACTCTCTTAGGAGATGGGCTAAACCAGGTTGAGGGTAACTGACAGGCCTCAAACTCATTGATGTCTACTCCAGTCATATGAAGACTTTTTCTCAAATAATGAGCAGAAGAGAACAATTTGTTCCAAGGGCCATGAAGGTGGCTGAAGCAGGCTCTGTGGTATATTTAGAGTTTGGCAAGACATTGAACATGCCAAGGCCATCCCAGGCCCACTGCCAGTAAAATTTTTTATTTTTTTTAAGCAATCGGGGTTAAGTAACTTGCTCAAGGTTACACGGCCAGTTATTTCTGGGTGTGGTGCTGAGTGTCTGAGCCCGGGATTCGATCTCCTGGTCGTCCCAACACTGGAGCCGGTACTCTTACTTGCTGAGCCACCTGGCCTCCCCTAAGCAATTGGGGTTAAGTAACTTGCTCAAGGTTACACGGCCAGGTGTTTCTGGGTGGGTGCTAAGTGTCTGAGCTCGGGATTCGATCTCCAGGTCTTCTCAACACTGGAGCCGGTGCTCTTACTTGCTGTGCTACCTGGCCGCCCCAAGTGTCTTGACTTCTATCTTGCCACTGGACTTAGACAACTCTGGAAGAGAGAGTGAGGCTGATGACTTTGTGTAATTCTTCCTCACCTTAATCTAAATCATGTAAGAGTCAAGCCATCACCCCATGATGTCATTGGCCTTCTTTGAAAATGAAGGAAAAGCAACAGCATTTAGCACCTACTCTGTGCTAAGCCTGGAGATACAAAGAAGGGTAAAATTCAGTCCCTGCCCTCAAGGAGCTTACAACCCAGTGAGAGAGACAACAAACAACAAGTTAGACAAAGGATCAATAAGAAATAATCAACAGAAGGAAGGCTCTACAATGGGAAAATAGTGAGATTCTGGCCAGGACTCAAAGCAATAGCCAGCATTCTGAGTATAGCCACTCTCTAAGAAGGAAGCATGGAAGAGCCTGAGAATTCTGCCTTGGTTTATCATGAAAGAGGGAGATATTTTCTAATTTTTAATTGTGGAAAGTCTTCAGCCCTAGAGCTAAAACACAGAGTTGGACTCAGAGTGAGTGTGGGCCCCTAGATTTCATGAAGTGCAGCATTTCTTAACCTTGGGTCCATGGAACCTTAAGGAATCTGTGGATGGATTTCAGGATGCCTGCATATTTAAATGGGAAAAATTACAACTTTATTTTCACTAACTTCTAACTGAAATTGAAATTTTCCTTCAACTATTTTGACGCATTATTTAGAGGAAGGATTAATAGACTTCAGACTTCCAAATGGGCCCATGACACAAAATAATAATAATAATAATAATAATTTAGTGCCCTAATATTTAAAAGGCGCTTTAAAAGTATTATCTATTTTATCTTCATCACAAACCTAGGAGGTAGGTACTATTGTTTGCCTCAATTTACGGATGAGGAAGTTGAGGCAAACAGATCAAGTGACTTGCCCAGGGTCATACAACAAATAAGTGTCTGAAACAGTATTTGAACTCAGGTCTATCCTTACTCCAGGTCAGCAATCTACCCACTGTGACACGTGGCACCAAACCCCTGATCCTGTGCAAACCCTTCATTATCTAGCTAAGGAAATGGAGGTTCAGAGAAGAGGCTAGCATTAAGGTCTTCTGAATCTTTCTGTTCTTCCACGCTGTTTCACTATTGGTGATTGATTGACTACCTGAAATGCCTAATTCATCTCCATAAATGTAAGCCACTTTACTCATGGCCTGGGAAAGGTCTAAATTTGGAATGATCTAGAAATAGGGTAAAAGGAGACAGCACTGACAGGGGTTAAAGTGACCTAGGTATGTAGGAGCCATCTATGGAGTACTCCATTGCTCCCAAATAATAATTCCAGCTTTCATTTCTAAATTATTTTAAGATATAGAAAAAGCATTTTTCTTGCAAAAATAAAGCAAAAACCAAACCCCTATTGTATCAGTGTTGCAAGGAGTGCAGGAGCATGGGGCCCCAGGAAACCTCTGTTAGGAGAGAGAGGGGAACATTCATAGCTACAAGGGTGACAGGTTAGTGTTAGGCTTATCAGCCTCCAAGAACTCTGCTAGCTAGAAATCTCAGATTCTGTAATCCCTCCCTCCTTCCCTGGCTTTGCTGTCACTGGGCATCTTGGGAGAGTACATGCATGATCAAGTAATAGACACTCAGGACACTTGGGTCTCCTAATTCATTTGATGCTTTGTTTCCTTGGCAAGAGACTTCCCAGTCTCATCCCTCTGCTGACACTTGTTTTCCTTTCCCAAACCCAGCTGAAGCCCATTTTCTTTATTGGAATTATAATATCTCACATCAGTATTGTGCTTTATATAACTTCATCATCCTCACCTCTGAAATAGGGCTTCACAGGACTGAATAAAAGAAATTGTACAGGCATAGATTTCATGTGCACAGTGACCCTATGAATTGATCAGAGCACTGCCTCTTACACTATGGGTACTTATGAAGGTGTCAATTGAATTGAATTGAATCCTTATTTTAATGGTAAAGAAACTGAATCTGAGAGGGGTTGAATGGAGCTCCCCGATGTCACACAACTAGTTAGTGACAGATCAGGACCACACCTCCCCGAATCCTGGGAAAAGAATAAAAGGATGCTGTGGATGCCAACTAGTTTGCTGGGTTGGAATTCTTAGGACCTGGGTTCAAATCCCAGCTCCATTTCTTTGCTATTTATTACCTATGAAAAAGTAATTTCCTTTCCCTCAAGCTTGACTTCCCTTCTCTATAAAATCAGGCATTTGGACTACATGATGTTTAAGTTCCCATATCCCACTTATCTGCCTGGTGTTTTTAATTATCTTTGTACATATGTATTACTTTCAGGGGCATTCTGGAACCACCTTCGACCAGCTTGAGAGCCCATTGTTAAACTTTCAGTATGAGTTTTTACATCCCAGAAACCAACAGTCATCGCAAATCAAGGCTTAATTTATTGTTTTTTATTGTTCAAGCTTAAGAAAGAATTAATGATGCAGACTATACTTGAAAGTGTGTATTGCATACTAGAGCCTGGTAGTAAAACATTTACCAGAACACTGTATTGCTATATAAACATGGCTTGAACTCAGCTGAAGCACAGTAGAAGGTTAGGGAATGAAGTCATCAACAAACTGGAGCCCTGGTAACATCATCATCATTATTATTTATATAACATTTTAAGGTTTGCAAAGTGCTTTACACTCATTAGCTCATTTGAGCTATGCCTATGCCCCTGGTTACCTTCCTCACAAGACTCTAAACCTGTGTTCCCTCAGCACCCAGGACAGGTGTCATCTACTAACTTGGTAATTGCTATTATCTAAGAATTGCTGTCCAGAGGAATTCAAAATGTTCTAGAGAGGTTCTTGAAATTTCTGCATTAACTAAAAAGTGTTAATAGAGACTTTGGAAAGGAAACACAGAAAGGGAAAAATTAGGGTTTTTTTTCCCCTTCCTGCTGATATAGAGGCTGTTATTGAGTGTTCTGGTGACTGGAGCTGTCTGCCACCCTCCTTGGCAAATTAGCATCTTTCATTGTCTAGTGTTTCTGCTCCCCAGAGGTCATTACTTCTTAACCCTGGCTGGTCCCTAGCTAAGAGAGTGGTGCTTTTTAGCCAGGCATGTTTTCTTGGTGACCCTGTGCCCTCCATAGCATTTATGGGATGTGTTCCATCCTCCCTCAGGGTAGAGAAAGAGAATGCTATCAGGACCCTGAGGATGGCTCTTGGCTTCATTGGGTCTCTCTGTTGGAGCAGACCCTCAAGTTTGTGCCTTGGTCTTGCCAATCTGGTCCCCACTTCAGTTCAGGTATGTGCTAATGAGGGCTTCAGCTCTGATGCTTCTGCCCTGCCTTGTGTGCCAGCTTCCCCTCTGAGAGCTGCAGAGCCAGCACAGATGCTCTATGACCGGAAGCGCCTGGTGAGGGAGGCCCACTCATCTGCCATTGCTTGCCTGAGATGGATGGTTATTACAGGGCCTGGAGCTAGAGAGAAGACTGCTGATGCCTTCTCTCACCTGCCAACTCGGCCCCTGGCACAGTGCCCTCTTTGCTTCAATACCCTGCTGATAGGAATCCTGCCCCAGGGTCAGGCAGAGCTCTTGGCAGAGAAAGAGGATTTCCTAGTCCTGGTTGCAAAAGACAGACTTTGAGGCATCCTTTTGTCTCCAAAGGTGGGGTCAGGTAGATGACCCTAAGCCTGGGGGAGGGGATAGAAAGCATTAAAAGTAGCTTTTCCATTTTCTTTTCAAGGTCATTTTTAAAGGCAGGGTGACCAGGTATACAGAGCCCTATACTGAGAAGCAGAGTGCCTGGGTGGGTGGAGTGGGAGGCAAAAAATCCTAGCTTGGTTCCCCCATTGTACCACTGACTCCCATGTCTACCCTATCCTTATAAAGTAAGAATGGGGCAGAAATCAACTAATCAATTAACAAGCATTTATTAGGCACCTACCATGTGTTGTGTCAGGTGTTGTAATAGGTGCTGGATACATAAAGAAAAAATGCAATAGTCTCTGCTCTTACGGAAATAACATTCTATTGGATTACATTTGGAATGGCTATACCCTTCTTACAAAAGGCAGGGAACAGAAACCTAAATACAAGTATGAGTCATATGGCTTCATTTAGGAAATGGCTCCTTTCCTCTGGATCTTGGGTCTACCTTGTATTCACTCTCTAAGACCCAGTCAACCCTTCTCAAAGGGACTAGCCATTTATACAGTAAGAGCATGGAAGTCCCTTCTGAAAATGCAGTTATAAGAGATAAATGCAGAGTAGAAATAAGAGTAGAGGAAGATGGGTGGGCAGCTGGGCATACTGAACACATTTATTTATTTAAGTAGATAATCATCACCCCTGGAAATACAGGAAGCCTGGCCTCAAGGAGATTGTCTACAGGACATAGACTTCTATGTGTGTGGGGATGTGAAACAAAGCAGAAATAAGCCATGGACATCTTGTAAGAGTAATAATAGGGCACTGGGAATAGAATGGTGATCAAAAAAGACAAAGACACAGACTCAACATTTAGTTCTGGACAGCAAAATCACTGAAAATGGAAGAGACTGGGGGCAAGAAATACAGAGAAGGATAGATTTATAGTTGACCTGTAGCAGGTACCCTATACCTGGCGGTCTCTGAGACTTCAGTGCTGAAATGGGACTGGACCAGGGAATATGTACCCAAAGCTGTTCCCATTCCTTTCAACCCAGTCAAGTCACTCTCTAGTGACTAGTTCAACAGGAAGCTGTCCTGAAACCTCACTGTTCCCACAATCTCTTAGCACTTAATAGTTAGCACGTGTATAATGTTTTTAGGTCTACAAAGCACTTTATAAATATCTGTTTCTCTTCACAAACACCCAAGTAGGTAGGTGCTATTATGATTCTCATTTTAATGATGAGAACATTGTGGCAGAGAGAGGTTAAGTGATTTTCCCAGGGTTACAAAAGTAGTAAGTATATGAGGCTGGATTTGAACTCATCTCCCTAACTACAGCACTCTATTCACTGTCCTACCTAGTTACTAGTTACCCACTCACCCATCCACCTACATCACTTAGCACCCAGAGAAAATATCTAGAAAACTGCAAACCCGCTGTGTTTCAACAGCAACTTCTAAACAACACATCGAAGCAGTGTTCTTCTTCACTATGCATAAATAGCCTTCCCCTTACACCTTCTGAGCTTTGTCCTCTAAACTTGACCCCTCCCCTCCAACAAACCTCTGTTCTGCTGAGCTCAGGATTCTGAGGAAGGTAGAACAAAAATTCTCAAATCTTTTCTCCTGACTCCCAAATCTCTCCCAGTCATCACTCTATACCTGTCCTCATTCAATCTGGGATTCTTAAATCTCATCTCACCCCTCCCCTTCCAGTCACATCCACAAATCAGTGCATGACATTTAATATCAGAGCAACTTCTGTTTCCATAGGGAATCTAGCAGACCCAAACAAAGCTGTCCAGAAACACTTCCAAGGACTTCCTTGACTTATCAACTTACTGAATTTCTAATATCCCACCATAGTCCATTCAAGGAATCCTTGAGTGAGGAAAGACTTTGAACTCTTCTTGAAATGCTCTCCTGAGGCTCACTCAGGTCCTCATGTCTTTAGAGATACATTACTATAGTTCATAGGATTTAGAACCAAAAGGGACCTTAGAGATTTTTTATAAACAAGGATACTGAGGCCCAAAGAGAAATGACTTACCCTCCACCATGCTACCCTGATTCCTCCACATTTTTTCAGATACCCAGAATCTTGCTATCATTCTCAGGAAAGGATTTAACAAAATCTTACATACTAAAGTACAAAGGACTGATAGAGCTTATTCCTCCTTGACATGGGGAAGAGTATTTGTAATTCAATATCATTCAGTTCCATTCAAGAAACATTTAATTAAGCATTTACTAAGGGCCAAACTGAGGACAAAACCCTAAGGAAAAGGAACTACAATGGTAGAATCCATGCATCAACTGACAACCTGTAGGGGAGATAGTTTTTGGACAAGAGACTTGTTCAAAGCCTTTGGCATCCAACTATATTGATGGACATCCATCCCATCACAGACGAAGTCACCTTAGCTTCATTCCCCATGACTTCCCCCCACCTGCACATGCCAGTTTCTCAGTCATGGAGTGATGATGATTCTCCCTTGCTCCCTTACCAAAAACCTCTGAAGTATTAAGAACCTGCTTCACAGAGAAGCACTGGTTTGTGACTGAGCTTTCACAAAGTGAGAGACTGAGGGAGCAGGAGGGGGAACAGTGACCTCTCCCTCTTTACTATAATAATAATAATAATGATTACAACAATAATTGGTCACATTTATATAGACCTTTATAACAACCATTATTTATGAAGTCATTTAAAGTTGGCAAATTATTTTATTACTAAATAGCATTACTTGGTATCATTAAATATTATCTAATTTAAAACTCATGACCAACCCATGGGATAGGTGGTATTATCATTCTTATTTTACAGATGAGAAAACTGAGGCTTAGAGAGGTTATATGACTCACTCAGCATCACGTAATCCTAAAGGAGGATTTGAATTCAGGTCACTCTGTCTGCACAGCCAGGTCGGTGTTGACTGTCTTTATGATCACATCACAGTTTCTATACATCTCATCTGACGAATAACATCTTCATAATAACACCATAAAGTAGTCAGGGCAAGTATTATCACTATTTCCATTTTTATAGATGAGGAAAATATATTTCAGAAAGATTCAGAGGTTAGCCCAGGGTCATTCAGCTAGTAGGTAGCAAAACCAGTACTTGAATCCAGGACCTCTACCTCTTAGTCTAGCATTCTTTCCGCAACACCCAGGACTGCCCTCTCCTGCAAAGGAAATGAGTGAAGAGCCTCCCTCTAGGAACCCTGAGTCAGGACCATGGCCAGGCCCACGCTGTCAGTAATTATTGTAACTGACCACTCCTAAGCAAAGCTCTGGATCCAGATAAGTAGAGGCTGCAGGGAACAGGCTAGCTAAGCAGGGTCCCTTCTGTCAGATGAGAACAGAGCCTTTGATTACTTATATTGATGCCTTCATATCACTGGATGCTATTTTCCAAAGGGAAAGAAGCCGCTTGGGGATAGTGATTGAAGAAGCTCTAGTTCCCCTCCAGAGTCAACCCATGGGTGAAGGGTATGGTACAAAGGTCAAGGAAGGAGAAGCAGGCCTGATCCGGAGATTCCAGTACTCCCCAGTGCACATGGCTCTGTGTGCTAGGCTGTGCCACTATCTCATATCCATGTATAATTCATGCTCCGGCATGCCAGCTTGTGCCAATTTTAATTAGCTTCTAACTTTTTGCCATTCATTTTACTATGAACACTTTATAAATAAATGATGGGAGAGGGAGCAGAAAGCAGGGCAGGAATGGGTACAAAGAAGCAATGGGTCTTTTGGGGGTGAGAGGGTGGCAATATTTTCTGGGCCAGGTTGTATTCTGGAGCAGAGAAAGCTTGTGACGGAAGAGGAATTTATTTGGGTGTCTTCTCTTCTGCTGACTTGGCAGCCCTGATCCAACCCTATATGCATGCCTTTAACTTTTTTTAAAGCTAGAATTGAACAGACACAGATGTGGCAAGCTCTGCAGGGCCCACAAACCAAACTCCAGAACATACATGCCTGTTTTATAGAGGCAGGCACAACCCCAGGAGAGAGCAAGCTCAGGAAACAAAAAAGAATTTGGAGGGGAAAAAAAGCCCCACTCTAACTAGATCAGCAAAGAGAAAGAAATAAAGAGAAAATGTTGTCTCTTTGCTAGACAGGGGTATGAGCAACTGATAATAAGGATATGCCAAAGAAAAGTATATTCAAATCCCCCCCCCCCAGAAAAGCATACTGCCTTCATTATCCTCCCCCCTGTTAAGGGGAAAATAATAGGCACCTCATCAACTTGGGGGTGGGGCTTGGAATAGATTTATAGAAAATTAGATCTGGAAGGAATGGCAGACTTCATTTAGTGTAACCTGCTCATTTTACAGATGAGAAAACTGAGGCTTAGAGAAACAAAGTGTCTTATTTATGGTAGCAGAGCTAATTAATTAATTAATAGGATTTTGACTTCAGGCTCCCCTCACTCCAGCGCTCTACTCTTTCCATATCATAAGGGGGTAGATTTCATATTAGGATTTTGACAGGTTTAATATTTGCTAAGAAGTTCACTCTCTGATGCTTTATTCAGTGGGCATTTACAAGAGCTGCCTATGTACTTCACCCTCAGTTGCTGTGAGTGATAGTAATATGGAATATTTAAGACATGGTCTCTGTCATTTTGACCCTTTGGGTGTATCTCAGGATCCTAAAAGAATGGACGTGAACCTAGGGATAGGAACTGTACCTGTGATTTCATGGGGACAGGGGATTCTCTTTACTAAAATCTATCAGTAACTTTCATCTACAACTTATAGTCTTACAGAGTTGTCAAGAAGTTGTGTCTTGTCCAGGTTCACACAGCAAATATATATCAGAGGTGAGACTTGAACTCTGCTCTTCTTTGTCTCTAAGGCGAATTCTTTATCCACTATGATGCTAAGTATTCATCAGACTAACCCAGTTTCCTTGATACAGGACTAAGTGCCAGTACATAAAGAGGGGGATATTGGATGGGTTTAAGATATGGTATCTGGATGGTATATTTTAGGAGGCACATAGACAAAGGACCATCCAGGGGAGGGTAACCAATATAATGATGGTCCTTGAAACTGTGGTTTCAAGAATTGGTTGAAAGACCCGGGGATGCTTAACCTGGAGAAGACTTGGGGGAGGATTGGGGTAGAGGGGTATGATAAATCTCTTCTAGTGTTTGAATTACTGGCAAGTGAAAGAGGGATTCAATTTATTCAGATTCTCTCCAGATGCCAGAAATAGTAACACAGTGAAAGTTACCAAGAAATAAACTCAATGGGACAAAAACTTTCTCATCATTGGAGCTGTCCAGAGGTATAAAGGGCTTCCTAGAGATGTAGTGCATTTCTATCACCAGGGGCTGAATGGCTTGTCAAGAATATTGTAGAGGGCGCTTATGCTTCAGATATGGTTGGACTAAACAACTTCTGTGGTTCCATCCAGCTTAGAGTCTATCATGGGCTTTTGGGTAAGTTACCCCTCTATTCCAAAACCATCAATAGCTCCCCTTTGCCCTAAACATAAAATCCATTTACTTTTTCCTAGCTCTGAAGACTATTGACTGTCTGGTCTTAACCTAGCTTATCCATCTAGTTTTGGCTCCTAATGTTCTTCTCCACAAATATTCTCTTCTGGCCAAACTGGTCTAGGTTATCTTTACCATGAGACTCATTCCTATCCAACAATGTAATGCCATAAACATTTATTAAGCACCTACTATGTACCAGACACGGTGCTAAGCTGTCACCATGACTTTGCCCTTCTGAGATGCTGTTCCTTAATTGCCTACCCATCCTTAAAGGTCTGACAAGTCACTTTTCTTCAAGGAACCTGCCCTTGGCCACCCCAGCCTCCCCTGATCTCCCCACTCTGACCTTGTGTTGTGCTTATTCTCCTCACTTTTTCTTTCACATTTACCATATACTGCCTTTCCTTGTTGTTAGTGATATTTTCATGTGTGTGTTTATTGTCTCATTAACTAGACTGACAGCTTCATGAGTTCAATGAATAGCTTATACTTTATATATCCAGCACTGAAAGAGTAAAAATATTTTTAGCTAAGTCCAGAGAGAAGAGTCCTATTCATCCAACACTCAGAAATCCTCTAGTTTTGAAAGCAGCTAGAAACATTTGACCCTCAAAATTTTTTATCAATAATTTGAATGCAGTCCTAAAGGCAATGCTTTCCATTTTGGATACAAGACCTGGAGGGATAGCTAATACTGGAGCTAATCATGATTCTAACTATTTTAATAGATTGAAATGATGGACTCAGATCAGCAACATGACATTTAGGACAGATGAATGTAAAGTCCTGTATTTTGGTCCAAAACACAACTTGTACAAGATAAAGGAGATTTGGATCAATAGTTCCTGGACTTTACCTCCTTGATAGTCAACTTGCTAGCCTGGGGAAACCTTTCTTCTTATGCATGCTTTCCTGATTGGTGACTGCCCAGCTTGGACCACTATTTTATGAGATGCCTCAGATATTCTCTCTCTCTCTCTCTCTCTCTCTCTTTCCTTCTCTCTCCCTAGTTATTATATTTGCATATTGTCTCCTTCATTAGAATATATTCTCCACCAGGATAGGAAATGTTTTGTTTTTTAACTTGCTTTGTATCCCTGGTGCTTAGCACAATTCCTGTATTTTGTGAAGATTTAATAAATGCTTGTTGACTGACTGCCTGAACAAGCATTTATTTATTAAGCACCTACTCTCTGCTAGATACTATACTAGAGGTTGAAGAGATAAAGAAAAAAAATGAAACAATACCTGATCTCAAGCTTGCACTCACACAGTAACAATACCTCTGTAAGTGGAAAAAAACAACTACAAAACCAAGAAAATTGAATGCTATGAAGTTATTGATGAAATTTAGCCTAAAGAAGACATATAAAAAAGAACTTCTTTGGAAGCTGATTTATAGTTTGTTCAATTTCTTCCCTGGAAATTGGTTTGTGTAAATTCCCTACTTCTTGTTTATGTAAATTGGGTATATTATATTTTTGTAAGTATTTATTATTTAATTTAAATTGATGGTTTTGTTGGTGTTGGTATAAAGTTGAGGAAAATATTTCTAAAATTATCCTTCACTTGTGAATTCTTTTTTTCTCACTTTTTGCTACTATAAATTGGTTTTCCTTTTTCTTCTTTTAAATCAGATTAACTAATTGTTTACTTTTTTTAAAGCTCCTAGTTTTATCAATTCAATGGTTTTTTTTTCATTTCCAATTTTGCTAATTCTTTAATTTTCAGGATTACTAATTTGTTATTTAAATTAAGGCTTTCTGATTTATTTGCTTTTCTAGCATTTTTTTTACTTGAATCCCCAATTCATTAGTCCATTCTTTCTCTTTTGTGTGGTAGATTAAAAAAAAATTCCCCTGAAACCTGATTTGGTTGCATTCCAAAAATTTTAGAATATTTCCTTATTATTGTCATTATTTTTAATCAAATGTTAAATAATTTCTATGATTCATTTTTTATCTAATTATTTTTTAGCTTCCAGTTGTTATAATAGCTATATTTCAGTATAATTTTATTGCATTTTGAGTAATAAAGGATATATGTATGTGTGCATAATATATATGCTTATCTGATTTTCTGCATTTCTCTGTGAGGTTTCTAGATCCTAAGATATGATCAATTTTTATAAAGGTGTTGTAGCAGCAACCACCCCAAGTGGGTCCTCAGGGTTTGCTGCCCATACAGGTTCTTGGATCTGCTTTGTTAAAGGAAAGCAATTCAAAATGGGTTAACAAGCTTACTTTAATCAGTCAGACATATATCGTTTACCTTGTTGAGGGGAAAAAGGTCAGCACCCCAAACTTCAGAATATACAGACAGAATTATCAAGACATTAACAGATCAAGTAGACATCTTTCCAAACTGTCCAACCATTACATCCATACCCAGTCAACATCTGGCTTTCCACATCTGGGTTTTTCAAAGCCAGGGGACTCTCAACAATGGCTTCCCAGAATTCAGATCAAATCACAGAACACTTCTCAAAGTGAGTCCCAAAACAAAGCTACACATCAGGGCTTATATAGCCTTCTCCTGGCTCAGAGAATGTAACAACCTTATTGACTCACTGGCCAATCAAGAAGTATCTACTGAAAAACAAGCCTCCCTCCCCAGGCTTCAGGTGCATTTTAGCCTAGGGGCAGGGAAGATCTTCCAAATTTGCATTCCCATTACAGGTGTCCAGATGAGAAATATGTATATTCTTTTCTATTTCCATTTAATAATCACCAGAGTTCTAGGTCTATCATATCAAATTTTTTAAAAAATCTGTTCGTGTCATTAACTTCTTTATTGTTTATTTTTAATTTTTTTTGTTAAGATTGCCTTGGACTGATGGGGTAAATTAAAGTCCCTTATTACTATAATTTTATTATCTATTTCTCCTTGTGCTTTACTCTTCCACTTAAGTATTTTTAAGCTATGCTATTAGTTTCATTTATATAAAGTATTGGGATAAATTAATTATCAACATTACTTTTCATAAAAATGCAGTTTCCCTCTTTATCTCTTTTAATTAAGTCTATCTTTGCTGTTGCCTTGTCTGAAATCATAATTCCTACTCTTTTTTTAAATTCAGCTATGGCATGATAGATTTGGTTCCAATTTCTTAGTTTGAATCTGTATGAACTTTTTTTATGTTTCCAGTGTATTTCAACATATTGATAGATTTTGCTTTCTAATTCATTCTGTTAATTTCTTTGGTTATATGGGTGAATTCACTCCATTCACATTCATAGTTATGATCATTAATTTAAAATTTTTCCTCCATTCTATTCTCTTATAACTTTTCTTTTCTCTACTCCTCTTTCCCTGTTTATTTCAGGTTATTACCCTTTCCTTTTTCTCTTCTTTCTTCACTATCCTCTTTCCAAGTTTAAACTCTAAAAACACTGATCAATACAATGTCCATTCATGATTACAGAAGCCATGTGATGAAATATACTATCCATTAAAAAAGAGGTGATAGATTTAGGGTTTAGAATGAGACATATATTTTTGCATACAGTCATTGAGGAAATTGACTTTGTTTGACTATGCATATCTATTACAAGAAGTTTGCTTTTTTCTTTTTTTTAATGGGGTGGGAGTGGAAAGTAGAGAAAAAATTTATTCACTTAAAATATTTAATAAAAATTTACATACATGAAATGTTTTGTGAACTTTCAGATGAAGCCATTATATTATTAGTTTTATTTAACTATTGTACTTTGTTATAAGAGATCTCTCATGAAATGAGAGTAATCTGAAAATATTTGTAATGTAAAAACAAAACAATAAAACCTTTTATAAAAAGCGCCTCCCTCCCTTCTTTGCAGAGGTAGAGCACTATGGGCACACTACAGTGTTTTGCACTTGGTTGATGTATTGGTTAGTTTCACTGAACTGTGTTTTTTCTCTCTTTCTTATTATTTGTCATAAACAATGACTCTCTTGGAGGGCTATATTGGGAAATGTAGAAAAAACAAAAGGTATATATATTTTTTAAATCAAGGAAGTGGGTTGGTTATATATACACCTAAAGCAAGGCCCAACAGCATGACACTGATGTCCATGATACATTAAGAACCCCAATACATTGTGCAGATTCTTTATGAAAAAGTCATGGGACATAATGGACAAGAATCAGAGAGGATTAGAAGACAGAGATGGACTGTGTTCTTCACTCTGCCCTCTAGGAATAGTGACTTTCTCGAGTAGCACCTTCAGGAACTCTGCTCCTCATTCACTAATCCACTCAGTTTTGGCAAATTTTCCTGCATCATTCAATGAGTCAGTCATCACTGCAACACTTAAAATCCAGCAGTGATCAGACCATGCTTCATCTCATCCCATCCTATACAAGTGCCTACTGTGTGCCAGGCACTGTGTTAAGTGCTGGGGATACAATTAATTATTTCTTTATTACAGTCTCTGCCCTCAAGAAGCTTACAATCTAATGGGGGGAGGGGGAGAGAACACACAAAAGGAGGCAGGAAAGTGGTGGGTATATGTGTGTGTAGGAAAAACCAGGGAATATCTTGTTCTGTGGAGTCGAAACCAGGCAGAGCAGCAGATACAGAGTGGAATGAACTGAAAAGACCAGTTTCTGCCCTCTATAAAGGAAGGCATTGGGAGGAGTTTGGTACTCCACTCTACAGTCCTCCAATGTACAGAACACAAGGGTCTGGTATCTTGTCATCAGCCCCTAATTCTGCCCCCTGCTTTCCACCTCTTACTCAGGGTATAATAATCAAATGAATATTACCATTGCTATGGGAAATGATATGACAATCTGCTTCCACCTGTCAGCTTCCTTGTCTTGCTTTGAGTCAGATCAAATCCCACCTACTTCAGGAGGCCTTTCTGGGCTTCCTCAGCTCCTAGTACCTCTCCTTTCAGATAACATGCTATCTACACTACACATAACTTTCATGTACATAGTTATTTCCACACTCTCTTCTATTAGAATGAGCTGGTTTTTTTTTTTTAATATCCCAACACACAGTGCCTAACACGTAGTAAGTGCTTAATAAATGTTGGTGACTGACTGACCAATCTCTATAATTGCCTTTTCTCTGATACATGTTGCATCTGCTCTAGCGGACTGCAAACTCCTTGAGGGAAGGATTGTCTTACTTGTGCATTTGTATTTACAGATCCTGCATAGGTCTGCTAAGTATTTGTTGGTGGATTGATTGATTGCCCAAGGGAATGCCCTTATTGATGAAATTATGGCTCAAGAAGGCTTTGCTGAGACTCTAGTGTTCAGACCTAGGGAGAGAGGTCTGGTTGCATTTTTGCCCTAGAAGACCACATCTGAAATATGATATTCAATTCCAAGCACATTTTATGACATTTTGAAAACCTGAAGTCTCAGGCCAGAAGGATCCAGAGAGGTAAATTAGTCCAGTCCATTCATTTTACCAATAAGGAAATTGAGGCCCAGAGAGATGGAAAGGCTTTATCAAAGTCACACAGGTAGTCACAGAGCCAGAACATAGGTGGTGGTGGTAGGTGATCTAAATTTTCTTCTGGTTACTTAGTTTATGATTTTCTCCATTCTAGACCATGCTGTTTCTCAAAGAGGAGCCAGATGAAGGTGACTGATATGGAAGAAGAATGTGTAGCTTGGATAACATGAAACTTAGAAAGAGTAGAAAGCCTGTCTTTTGGTACTTGAAAGCAGAACACCATTATTATTCTGTGGGTTTGCAATAGACAGGCCTGGGACCAGTGGGTAGAACACACCCACAAAAAGACAGCCTTTGATTCCACAAGTGGCAAGAGTATATAACAATCAAAGATGTTTGATAATTGGAATACACTGCCTCAGTAAGAAATGGGACTTTTTTTTTGTGGTAGCAAAAACCAGAAAACAAAATGGGTGCCCATCAACTGGTGGATGGGGTGGGGGTGGAATCTGTGGTTCTTTGAATCTAATAGCATATTATTATACAGTAAGTATGAAGAATTAAGAGAAACGCAGGGCAATTTTGTGAACTGATGAAGTTTTAAATAAACATAAGCAAAGGAACAATATATGTAATCACTCCAACAATGTAAATGAAAAGATCACTAAAAGGAATCGATGATTCCAGAGAAAAGATAATGAAACAGCAGAGGGGTGGGAGGCCACCAGGACAGAATCCAATATACATGGTCATGTGAGGTCTCTGTATTGGGTGTTTATGTTGTTTTAAATTTGATACATGGGAGGTTCTCTGATATATGAGTTGGATAGTAGAGAAAAATATGATTTTTAAAAATTTACTTCCAAAGATGACTGTTGTAAAAGCAAAAGGCAACAGTAAACGCATTTTGAAATTAGGTAGTAAGCTCCCTGTCACTGGAGCTGTCCAAAAAAATAGAGGTAAGCTGGCATTGGGAATGAGTTTTGGACTTGAAATCAAAATTAGTTGGATTGGAATTCTGACTTAAGACCTTACCAGCTGTGGGGCAAGTAGAAATTTGAGTGTTTGTTTGCTTTCCCATCTTTAAAATGGGACTATTAATACTTCCAGGTGAATAGCTATTTAATACCTCTCTACCCCACAGGATTATAAAGTGCAAATAAGGTAATATATGCAAAGCCAATCAGAAACCTGAAAGTACTATGTCAATAACCGACTGAGTGTCCACTTATCCAGGATGTTACAGGAATCTTTGTCAACGAAAAGTTTCCTCCATCCTTGTACCTGTGAACCAAGATGAACGACTTTCCCTTTATCCCGGGTCAATTTCACGTTGCAGGTTTGGGCCCAACGCTTCCATCTATCATAATTCTCGAATTGAGGGATAGGTTAGACTAAGTGAGCAACTGATCCCTTCCCCTCCCCCCCATTAGACTGAGCTCCTAGAGTTCAGAGGCTGTTTGTTTGTTTGTTTGTTGCCTTCCTTTGGATCCCCAGCACTTAGCCCAGTACCTGGAATAAAGTAGGCGCTTAATAAATACTTAGTGACTAAGATCTTGTGATTGGACATCCGTTAAACGTGTACTACCACTGCGTGTGATCTTGTGCCTCTAGGGTCGTTTCCAATGCTAAGATTCTGTGATTCTTTCCTTTATTATTATGGTTTGAGGTGTTTGTTGTTGTTTTCTAAAGACACGGTGATAAAAATATGGAAAGAGCGTTTCAGCAAGGAGGCGGTGGAGTGTATAGAATGAAGAAAGGTGAGGGCTAAGAGTGAACTCGCCTTATTTCCAGGGAGCCAGAGGGGTTAGAAAGCTCAGCCGGGTGTGCCTGCCTGCCTGGTCTGCCTGGTCTTTCTCTCTTGGTGTCTCACCAACTCCCAGAGCAGAGAGGGGGCGCTTAAAGCCAACAGATAGAGCAAGCACACCTAGACCGAGCCACACGTCCTTGTTTTCTTTCTGTAGTGCTTCCTTGTAGATTCAGCCTGGAGGCGACACTGGAGGGGGTGGGGGTGGGGAGGGAAGGGACCGTTAGACTTTCCCATTCCGTTCCCTTTGGCCCCTGGCCTCTTGGCTGAGGAGGAAGTCTTCTGGAGGCTTCAGCTAAAGCCTATAATACCTGTGCCAGTCTTTTCTTCTTTCCCCCTTCCTTCTTTGGGGGACCCGACACGTAGAGTTAGCAAAGCTGCAAGTACCGTGACATCAGCCGAGGGCAGTTTAACTCGCACTGAAATATTCATGCCCTGAGCGACCAGAGCCACCGCCTCGCCCTGGGCTTCACAGCCGCGCCCCCCTCGGCAGCCGAGGAGGGGGTTGGGGAAGCAGTGGCCCTACTCTCTGGGCAAGCTGCTCCACCTGGGGACCGGACCGGGGGTCTTGACTCAGGTGCTGTGCCCCGCTGGAGCGCGGGCTGCATTCGATCCCCTGGGGCAACCGCTAGGCTGGAGGAGGAAGAAGAGGAGGTGGAGGCGGAGGTGGGGGGTGAGTGTGTAGAGGGAAGGTGAGGGTAGCGTCAAGGAGGCGGGGTCTGGGGGGAGATAGGGGCGGAGGAAGCGAGGGAAAGTTGCTCGTGGACTTGTGCCTGCCGCGGCTCGGCGAGGATTGGGACTCTCAGGCCGGCGATGATTTACCGGACTCGTCCGACGGCAGAGGGGCCCTGAGCCGGGGGGTGGGGCCGTGCCAGACTGACTCCACCCGGGTTAGGGGCGCGGAACTGAGCGAGGGCTCAGCCGGGCCGGTCCCTGGTGAGCAGATTGCTGCTTGTCTGGGGAGATGTCCAGCGGCGGCCCCGGACTCCAGGACCCTCGATCAGAGCCCGCGGACACCTGGATCCCGCCCTACTCGCGTGCGACGCGGTCCTGAAGTTGCCGACCAGGGGCCCCGGTCGGGAGGCGGGCAGGGAGTCCTCTTCTTCCCCGGGTGCATCCCGCGGATGCTCATTCTTCCCCTCGGGAAGCAGTGGAGCGGGACGATTGAGGCTCTCCAGCCGGGAGACATCGGGGTGACGGCGGCGGCGAAGGAGAAAAACAGCAGAGACCCCTGAGGCGCGGCACTCCCGCCAGGCAGACAGACGGTACAGTGAAGGCAACTTGGTTGCTCCCTGCCCTACGTCCTCTCCCAGCCTCGCGGCTCCTGCGCTCTCCCCCTGTCCTCTCTCTGATGAAAAGCCCTTAAAGTTGCAGCCTCTGTCCCCGGTCCGAGATCGGGAAGCAACCACTTGTTCCCGGCGCTCCCAAACCTTCCCTGGGGCCGCGTGCGTCTCTCGCCTCCTTTCTGGTTGCCGGCTCCCCGTGCTCGTACAGCTCCCCACCGCCTGTCCGCTCTCCCGCAACCCCCGGCCGGTTTAGTGCCTTTCCTCTTGTTCTCACCTCTGTCCTACCCCCTCCGTTCATTCCCCTTTTCCCGGCCCCCGCAGCCTCAGTAGCCGGCCTCGCGCCTCTACTCTTTCCCCTGCCTGGCCAGGCTCGTGTGCCTTTCTTCTCCCGAGCTCGGCCGGGCGGCACAACGCTCCCTGGGGAGGCCTGCCCCGCGGGCGGTTGAGCAGGTTGTCTAGCGAGCGGACTCCGGTAACTTGGCCGCCCCGCTGCAGCCACCCTAGGAACTCTTCTTCCCTGTCTTCTGGATTGAGAACGGGAGAAACTTCCTGCCCCTTCCCTCCCCCCAAAACCCCCCTCCCCCCGCCCCGGGCCGCCCAGTTCTTAGCCCCGAGATCGTGATCGAGGTGGCAGCACTTGGCTAGCCCCCTCAGGGGGAATGGACAAGGAGAACAGGTTAAGGTTCGTCTGTGTGTGACCAGGGGGGCATGTGGGCAGCTGCGGGCCGCCCAGCCCTGCCACCCTCCTGCCCTCGCGTCTGCTTCGTTCCCTCTCATTTTTCTCTCGGGTGTTCCTTTCGCTCCTTCCCAACTCGAGAGCTCGGGCTTAGGCTTGGGCACCGTGGAGTGGCAGAGCGGGGCGGGGCGGCAGTGCGGGGCGGTGGTGCCTAGCACCTGGGCAGACCTGGGCGGGGGGTCCTCAGGAGCAGCGACCAAAGGCAAAGCGGTGCTGGGTCCCCTACCCCCACCCTCAGGCAGAGCTGGGGTCCTAGGGGCAGGTGCCACCGGCCAGGGGAGCAAGTCTTTTTGGTGTCTGGGAGTCCGCTATGCTCAGCGGGCATCTTCGGAGCAAAGCTTGTGGGACTGAGGGCTAGCTTCGGGGCTGCTATGGGCTATACTAAGTTGTCCCCAGGGAGTCAGGGGAGATCAATGACACGGTGCCTTCTTGGCCACCTCCTGGAGACAGTGGTAGCAGCAGGCGGTGCCCATTTGGATCATAAGTTTGCATTTTTAAAAATTTAATAAGTGGGCACCTGGACCTGATGGTTGGCAAATCGAGAGCAAGCCCGGTGCCCTTGTTGACTGCTGCTAGCCTCTCTGATCACACCAGTCACCTGCAGACTCCGCCCTCCCCCACTTTAACCTTTCCACAAGGAACGGTGTTATTAATGTTCTTACCCCTCCCCCAGGAGAAGGAATTGGCTTGCTTGGAGCCGGGGGGGGGGGGGGAAGGCGGACTCCCAATCCCACCTCCATAACTTGGGAAAGACCCTTCCTCTGTGGCAATGTATTTTTCTCTTCCCATACCAATCACTAGATTTATTCTCCTTCCTACATCTACCCTATCCCATCACACACCGTACCTTTGATTTTGAAACAGCTTGTCAATATTGATGCTGCTGGGTTTGATCTTAGGTGTTTTTTTTTTTTTTTGAGGGTGGGGTTTAGAAGAAATCCAGGGGAAAGGAAGGGCTGGCTAGTGATGTTTGTCCACTGTTTTAAAGAAAATGATAAAGCCATTTGGGGTTCATTTCCAAGTACTGGTCTGGAGTAAGTGTTGAGAGACAAGGTTGAAATTGGAAGGGTGGACTCCTTTCGTCCAGGGCATCTGGGACAATGATGTAGGGAAGAACTTGGTATTCACAATACCCGGTTAAGGGTTGTGGTAGAGGATTGCAGACCACTTTCCTGGGCTGAAGATATGCTACTACATTTGAGAACGGTGAAATCTACAACTCTACTTCCTTAGCTAGCCTTCAGGACAGGACAGAGGGTCAGGAAGGGGAAGGGAAGGACAAGGTGTGCCTATTAGAACAGATCACTTTAGTTTGATCATGGATCTCTAGGTTATTCTTCTAGCCAGAAGCCAAGAATCCATTTTGATTTTTCCAACGTGATCATGTCCAGTGCTCTATGCCCATTTGGTGTGATTTGAGGGACATTTGTAAGGCTTCATTGCCTCCAAGTATCTGCCCTACCTGGATACTGGAGTGCTTGAGATTCCACCACTAGAAACCATTGTTTTTCCTTACCCATTTAGAAATATCCTTTCAAAAAATGTTAATTCTTCTGTATAGAGTAATAAGTTGAGTCTCTAACCCTCAGTGTGAATGAATTATCCCTCCAATGGATGTGATTTTATGGGGATGGACTGCAGAAAAGAGGAGGGCTGAAATATAAACTTTGCCTCCTGATTTTGCCAAGGCTGATTTTGGCTTCCCTGCCATTGTCTGGAATTGGGGTTGGTAAAGGCCAAGCTAGTATCCCATCCCCACCCCACATTGTGTCTTTCTACTGTGCCTGTGGCTAGATAATTCAAAGCTGGTCTCTCTGTGCTGCTACAGAGCTATAAGCAGATGCCCATTAGTTCTTGTGGGTCCCTATGGAGCAGAGGTAAAATGATGCCACTTGAACTGCAAAGCGGGATTACTGAGAGGAGGTGGGGGGTGGGGGGTGGGATTGGGCCTCCAGTCTGAAAATGGAATGTTCTTTGTACCACCAGAAGGAGGCAAGCTCTGTGAATGTTTCCTGTCGCTTTCCATAGGGGAAGAAATTTGAAATGTACCCTTTGCCCTCATCAGTCTTTCCCCAGTTTCCTCCTCTCCTGGTGGGATGGTCCATTAATAATGTCTCATGAGGGCCACAGCTCTTTCCAAAAAGGATATGTTGGCATCTTGGAGTCCATCATGCCACCCAAGTGGCATGTTCTATCTCTTCCTTTAAATGCTGAGATTTCCCCCCAGGGAAAGTGTAATGGCCTAGCTGAGGGTGCTGACAAAGAACTGGGGTCCATGGAGAGCTCCAAGCATGATGCAGACCTTCCATCATCTTCTTTCTCATTGATTCCCATCCCACAGATATGGGGGGGGGGGTGGATAAGGAGCATGATAACATCGTTGTCCATAAGTTTCTGGGAAAATAGTGACCTTCTCGTCCTTTTGAGTCTACTGAGGATGGAATGAGAAGACTGGATCATGAAATAGTAGAAAGGAGGAAATGGATTTAGCTCAGGTTGAAAAAAGAATTCCCCGATGGTGAGGGTGATATGGCTTAACCTGAGAGGCCAGAAGATACTGAAATAGTAGTGTTTTTTTTTCTGAAAAGTGGAATGGTTCAAGCACTTCCAAGAATATTCTGTAGGATCCCTTTCAGAAGAGGATGGGAAGAGTGGGAAGAAGTAAGGAGGGAGGCTGTGTTCAGATCTATATGTGAAAAGTAGTTTTTTTTTTTTTTTTTGCAAAATGGCAAATAAGAGCTGGTCAAGTTCAGAGAATTGTTCAAGGGCTTAAAAACAAAGATTTTTTTTTTTAAAAATCTCTTATTGATTTGAAAGGCAATGAACTAAAAACCTGTTTCACTGAATTTTAAACTCAAAGGCTTTAAAATTAATTTCAATATTTTAAACCTATTGTTAATTAAATGAAGATTAGAAACCCCAACACCTTGATTGTCTTCATTTTCAGACTGAAAATGCTTAAAAATTTAATGCTGATATATTTTAAGCCTGAATCAAGCACCTCTCTGCACCTGCTCAGGCCCTATCTGCCATATGATAGGTGGGCAGGATCATTTGCAAATGATATAGTTTCTGCCGACAGACCTTAATTCAACATTTATTAATAGCCTTCTGTGTGAGATGCACTCACTGTGTCAGGCAATACAATACCATAAGCATTTACTAAGTGCTTGCTATGTACCATGTACAGAGCTAGGTACTAGGGATAAAAAGACAAAATTTAAACCATTCCTTCTTTCAGTGAGTTTCCATTCTTTTGACAGAGAAATAACACGTACATTCAAAATTAAATACAAAGGCAAACTAATTTCTGAGGGAAGGGTGTTACTACTTTAACCTGCTGCAGAACGAGCTTGAGAGGGTACAATGTAAGGAATAGGGACCTGAGAAGGATGGGAATGACATGAGTGGGTATGAGGGATCAGGGGGTGGTGGCCAGCAAACATTGCTTAGGAATAGACTATCTGCAACTCAGAATCACAGGAACTCTTATGGAGTCATATCATGGTGCACCATCATGTCCTTTCCAGAAGCAATGGTAATGTGACTGAAGATACAATGTTTAAAAAAAAAAATTGGTTCTTGCTCTCCAGGAGTCTGGTGTCTAATGGGGACAGATGGTTAGGACTGTGCTTGAAATACTCTTCCAAACAGGGTTTCCCTTCTAGAATTACAGTGTTTGGTGTAAAATTGGAAGCAAAATCATATAATTGTGAGGGAACACTTTAGGGTCCACCTATCTCATTTATGGAGTGTGGTTACAGCTTTAGCTTCAGCTACTGCCTTTGACCATCATAGGATTTCCTTGGTTTCACTGTCTCACAATGAATGTTTCTCCAGGAGTTGGACAAGTCAGTTCCCTTCTCTGAGACTCAGTTTCCTCTTCTGTAAAAATGACTGTGTTTGGACTTGATGGCCTCTATAGTTGCTTCCAGATGTATCATTTTCTGATGATAAATGATAAGCCAGCTGTTGTGACTTTAATTATCATTAATATGATCTGATTAGTGTTCAGAACAGAATTTTTCTCATCTTCATCATCTCTTCCTTGATGGAGAGTCAGAAGATTTGAATTGCCAAGCCTGGCTCTGCCACTTTACTGGTCATTTCATGTAGGCTAAGCCTCTGCAATTCTCTAGGCCTCAGTTTCCACATTTGTGATAAGAAAAGGGTGGACTAGAGAATCGATCTGCTCTTTCACTTTATGGTTCTATGATTGTATCTCTCTTGGTTGTTTTGGTTAAAGATCAAGACCAGCTGTTCCAGGCTTCAGTCATGTTCTGTTTGCACTCAATGATTCATATTTCTGGAACCTCAACTCCAAATCCAATGTTCTTTCATCACCACACACCACCACCACACACCACTTCTCTTTGGTCTCTAAAGACTTTTAGTGGAATGATATACTTCAAACAGGGGTGCTCTGTTTTGTTTGCTTCAAGATGGAGACAGGAACAGCTACATATGAATCTCAACACTTATCTCTCAGGAAAGAAATAGTTTTCACTATTAGGGATCTGAGACATTAGGGAAGTCTCAGTACAAGAAGGGGTCCCAGTACTTTACAGGGGATGTCTGCTATAATGAGAGGATTAGTGACCTTGGGCAAGTCACTTAACCCCAAAATTGCCCTTCAAAAAAGCAAAAAAATAAAAATAACGAGAGGATTGAAGCTATGTCCTATGGAGAACATTTGGAAGAACTGGGCATGTTTGGCCCAAAGAGTAGCACATTTAGAGGCAGCATAATAGCCATCATCAAGTATTTGAAAGGTTTTAAAACTGGCAAGGTACTAGACTTGTCAGGATGGGACCCAGAAGCAGGAGCTAGGATTAATAGGTAGACATTGCAGAGAGGCAAATTTTAGCTTGATCCAAGGGAAAACTTTTGGGCTGTGAATAGAGTCAGGAGGACCTGAGTTCAAAAATGGCCTCAGACACTCACTAGCTATGTGACCCTGGGCAAGTCACTTTACTCTCCTCACTTTCCTCATCTGTAAAATGAGTCAGAGAAGGAAATGGTCAACCTCTCCAGTATCTTTGCTTGTGGAGCCCCAAGTGGGGTCATGAAAAGTTGGTCACAACTGAACAACAACAAAAAAGGAGAAAATTTCCTGGAAATTAGAGCTTTTTCCAAGTGGAATGGGTTGTTCTGGAAGTAATGAATTTCCATATACTAAAGATCTTAAAGTGAGGTTACATAATGATTTGTTGGTGATATAGTAATTGGGATTCTGATTCAAGTTTGGGTTAAAACTCAGAGATGTTCCCATGATGGTTTGTTTTTTTTTAACTAAGGAAATCAACATGATTTATTGTCAGAGAGGAGAATATAAAAACCTTCCTCTCCTTAGCCTGAAAAGCCACAAGGTATTGAGCTGAAAATTCAGTGTCCAATTCAAGTTCAGGGTTCACATTTTTAACAATTTGTGAGCCTCTGGTGGGTATTAAAATGCTTCCAATTCTATAGAATTCAAGAGGGACAAATCTATCCTTCAGTTGGAAGGTTAGCAGTAGTGATTATCCTGGATCCTTGGAGGGGGAGAGGGAATTCTGTTCACTGACTTGGGAAAAGTAAACCAACTCTTCATGCCCAAAGCCAGTGGTCAGGCCTGCAAAACAATTATAGAGTCACAGGGTCATAGAATGTTAGAATTGGACCCTAAGAGATCAGCTAAGTCTGTCTTACTAGTGAGGAAACTGAAAACCAGAGAATCCAAGTGCGTTACTCCAAGTCACACAGCTAATTATGGGCAGGTTGAGGTTTTCGACGAAGGCAATTTCCCTTAAGGCACACACACCTGTACCCAAAGACCCTGAGCATCCCCTCTTTGATAAAGGTCATTTCCCATGTGGATCAAATGGAAAAAGCTGTGGACAGGGGATCAACAGACTTTGGTTCTGGTCTGACCTCCACCACTAAATCACTGGGTAATCTTGTCCAAGATACTTTCTCTGTATTTCACTTTCCCCATTTGTAAAATAAAGGGTTTGAACTAGAAGTTTCTAAGACTCCTTTAAATGTCTAGAAATCTAGTCATCATTTAGAGTAAGGGCTTAGTTTACCACTGGGATGATACTTGATCTGGAACAAGGAACAAGGAGCCACTGAGGGTAAGGGAGCAAGAGCAAAAAGGAATTGGGGGCAGATGGAATCTCTCATTAGACTTTACTTCTGTCTCTTCTCCCACAAATAACAGAGGCACCTTCAAGACCAGGGGAGTCCCTGGTCACTAGATGAAACCAGGGAGGGTTTCCCCAAAGAGGTTTCTCTTCAGTTTTGTCCTCTTCACCTCTTTTTCAGTCTCAGGGATATAATAATGATAAATAGTGGGCTTTCATGGACCGAGAGGCCACAAATCCCCATATCTTGGAGCACACAACCAATAAACTATGCTAGAACCTAACCAAACTGTTGCCCACAATCACCCAGACATAACATGGGTCCATAAAAACTTAAGAGCATCTTTAATAGATGTGGCCATACCAAATATTCAAGATTTCCAATCTGCCTGTTATGAACAGCTCATTGTAGGGGATGATATCAAAATCACGTGGGAGTAGAATGTGGTCCATATAATCCCTCTTGGCCTGCCTGTCCCTACAGTGGTCCTAAGGATGCTGGGATGTGGATGTTTTCAGTGAACCTACAAATGATGAGCTTATATGCTGATACTTTTATTTAACTCCAAAAAGCTATGTATCTCACCCCGCCCCCCCCCCCACCCTAGCCCTCTCCATGTTTGGTGGTTCATAGAACATTAAGAATGATAGCAGGGCAGCTACTTGTTCCAGGACCATTTCTTCTGAACCTTATTTAAAAGAATGAAATAATAATAGTAACAATAACAACATATACCATTTGTACAGGGCTTTAAATTTTTGAAATCACTTTTTACAATGGTATTGCATTTGATTATTTTTTTAAATTCCATTTTGTTCTCAGAACAGAGGCAAATAGGTGGGGCAGTGAATAGAGCTCTGAACCTAGAGTCAGGAGTTCAAATCCAGTCTCAGACACTAATTAATTTGTGTGATCTTGGGAAAGTCCCTTAACCTCTGTTTGCCTTATTTTTCTCATCTGTACAATAAGGATAGTAAAGGCACCTACACCCCAAGGTTGTTGTGAAGATCAAATGAGATATTTCTAAAGGCAGTTGGCACAGTACCTGGTATGCAGTAGGCAATATACAAATTCCTCCCTTCTCTTCTTCCTTCTCCTCCTCCTATTCTCTCTTCTCCTCCCACTCCTCCTTTGTAGTTGGTTGGGCAAAGACATCAGCCTTGTTTTGGCGAAGAGGAAACTGAGATATAGACTTACCTAAGGTCATCTGCACCAAATTAGTTGTAAAACTGTGACTATAACCCTGAGCTTACTTTTGAGTTCAGTGCATTTTACAGATGAGGTAACTGAGGCCCAGAAAGATGATGAAACTTTTCCCAAGATTACTCTGGCAGCTAATAATAGAACCAGACCTGGAACTCAGAGGTTCTGACTCCAAGTCTAATGTTTTTGATATTTCACTTCAGTATACAAAAGGGGTGGATGAGATTGGTACGTAGTCTGCAACCCCTCCTTGCTGTCCTGTCTTGCTCCCGTATTTGCAAATGGAGAAAGAAACTTAGAGAAGGAATGTGCTTTATTCAAGATCACACAGCAGATTAATATCAGAGCTCAGAACTGCCCTCCTCCTAAATACCCAGGTCAGTTGGGCTCATGGCTTAGTGGTCACAGGGTATCCTCTTTATGAGAAAGAAGTGAAGTGTAGAAGCTGGAAGAAGCTGAAACATACACAGACACACCACACACCACACATACACAGAAACACCACACACACAGCAATACACCACACATACATACCACACCACACATGTAATACCACACATGACACATACACACATCTCACACACACCATACACATATACTATACCACTCTTGGCACATACATCTCTCCCCCCCACACACACACACTTAATCTTTCTCAGTGGATAGTCAGTCCCTCTACATCTTCTGTGTTCATTCTATGAGAAAGAAATAAAAATTAGGTTTAACTTCACATCTTCTGTTATATATATTTTTTAAAGTGATGGATGAGACAGCTTCAGAAAAGAAGGACATTTCAGCAGTTTTGAGGGTTTAAAAAAAAGTTTCTTAGTTCTAGAAAGAGGTGGTTTTATAAAAAAAGAGGAACCAGGGACTTTAGTAATTCAGATCAATAAACTGTTCCCACCCTTTGACCCAGTAATTTGACTACACCACTGGGCATATACTCAATTGAGTTCAATGACAGTCAGAAAAATCACATATTATAACAGATTGTTCTCAATTGAAAACAGGGTATGAGGCCTTTGGGGTTCCCTTCTAATAGAATGGAAACTCCTTGATTTCATTTTTGTCTTTGTATTCCTGGAGCTTACCACTATTTCTGACCCATAGTGGGTCTTAAAAAGTGTTTGCCTGAAAATTGATGAATGGATTGATGGCTGATATGAATGAGTACATGTTTTCACTTTTTATCCATTCCAATTTTCTATGCCCCTAATGACCTCTGCCAGGTAGGAAGTTCATCTCTTAATGTGTGTGTGTGTATGTGTGTGTGTGTGTGTGTGTGTGTGTGTGTGTGTTGGGGCGGGGGGTGGGCAGGCTAATCTATTACTAGAATTGTTTTTCATTAGAGAAGAGTGGGGTAATTCACCAGTAATATCAGTGACATATAGGATCCCAGAGGACTTTGAGGAGGCAGCTCTAGGGTTTGTAGTCTTTCACTTATAATAGAGGGCTTGCTCACTCTATCATTGAGGCTTGGAGGAAATAGTGTAGAATGCCCTTTGTGTCCTAGCCTGTGACTACTCTTGAATGTACTTCATTCAATACTGCTTTAAAAGGTCTTTGATTTTCATCAGTGATGAGTATTCCTCTATCAAACAAGATGACAACACACTCTTGTTTAATAGGTAGTTTCATTAGTTACAGTGACCAAGGAAAAACTTCAACTGGTGGCCAACTTAATGGTGATAGGCATGTCTCCATTCATCTGAACTTATCTTTTAAGGAAAGCCATACAGGGTATACCCAAAGCCTTTGGGACCTTTCAGAGCTTGAGCTCTTCAGGTGCAGCTTCTGAGAATCCAGGTTTACCTCCATAGCATGGTGGGGCATCTGAGGATGGAGTGGAGAGCTTTGAATGTAAGCCTTTGTTTACAGAGGCATAATTGCTGAATGCCCATCAACTCTATTATAGAAAGTCACAATAGCATAGTAGCTTAGAGATAGTTTAGTTATAACATCCCTAGCTTCCTTCTAAGCCCAACTCAGCTCCGGATTTCTCCCCTTTCCACTACTTATTAGTCTTCTCTATATTAAAATTATGTTGAATTACTTTGTATGAATACACATATACATATATATTTTGTAAATACATTTAGAAATATATACTATATATAATTATATATGGACTATATAAATTATATACTAAATATATATACTATATAAATTATATACTAAATGTATGCTATATATTAATAATATATAATAACTTAACACATGGCAAATAATTAATACTTATATAGTATATGTAATTATATACTAAATATATACTATATATTATATAATATATGATAACATAAGACATGATAAATAATTCATAATAAATAATAATATATGTTAAATTACATGTGTGTGTTGTATTCCTCCAGGAGAATAATAAACTCCTTGAGAATAGGGATATTTTTTCTTCTTTTTTTCTTTATATCCCAAGTGCCTAGCCTAGAGTACATAGTATGTACTTAATAAACATTTGCTTGCAAAAATTGAATTAGTCCAATCTTGTTTTCCAGATGAGGAAACTGAGTCTCAGAGACTTGTACAAGGATACACAGTGTTGGTGGCAGAGCCTGGAACTGGAAACCAGAGTTCTGGTCCTGGACTGCTTTCTCTCTCCCATGGCAAATTTCATGTATTTGTCTGTTTTTGAACCTGCAGTATCCATTCCAATAGACTGTGACTGATAGAGATCAGCAGTCTGGAAGCCACTGTCTCCTTGCCCTCACCTCACCATACCTTCAAGTCATTGTGTCCAACTTGTGGGAATTTCTATCCAAGATCTGATCTGGCTTTCATAGTCAGCCCAATGACATTACAAAGAATTGTGGTTTAGGAATCAGGGGAAAAGAATGAGGCTCTAATTAGCTTTATGACATAGAATTCATTTTCATCACTTAAAATGAGCAAGGATTGGACTAGATACTCTCAAAGGTCCCTTTATGATATAAAATTCTGTAATTCCAGCTCAGTACTGCATCTGTGGCTGCTATCATTGGCCCTCAGACAGTAAGTCATTAGTTTTCTTTTTGAGAGGCAATCAGGATTAAGTGACTTGCCCAAGGTGACACTGCTAGTAACTGAGTTCAGATTTGAAATCAGGTCCTTTGACTCTAGGACAGATAGGTGTTCTAATCCCTGTGCCATCTAGCTGTCTCACTATTCATTTTCTATGACCAAATTTTAGACCTGTGCTAGTCTTGAGTCTTGTCTCTGCCCTTTGACTAGGGTAGTGTAGGATTATAACTATAGATCTAGATGAAGCTCTAGGTCCCTTTGGGCTACATCTCATTTATCCTAATCCCCTAATTTTATTATTTTTAAAATGTTTTCTTTATATTCTATTTTACACTGTCACTCCCCAATGACACCCTCACCCCTAGAACTTTCCATTGTGATAAAGAAGCAAAAGAAATCAACCAGTTGTCCACACTTGAAAATATATGCCTCATTCCACATCTATAGTCCACCACCTCTATATCAGGGAATAGCTAGAGAATGTTTTCCCTGAAGTCCTCTAAAATTACTATTCATTGTTTAGTCATTTTCATTCATGTCTGACTCTTCATGACCCCATTTAGAATTTTCTTGGCAAAGATACTGGAGTGGTTCGCCTTTACCTTCTCCAGCTCTTTTAACAAATGAGGAAACTGAGGCAAACAGGGTTAAGTGACTTGCTCAAGGTCACACAGCTAACAAGTGTCTGTGGCTAGATTTGAACTCAGGTTGTCCCGACTCTAGACTTGGTGCTCTATGCACTGTGCCTTCTAGCTACCCCAAGGTCATATTTAACCCTTCAAATTTACATATAAGGAAACTGAAACCCAGAGATATTAAGTGATTTCCTCAATATCACCTGCATAGTAAATGGTAGTCAACATTTGAACCCAGGTCCTTTGACTCTAAACCTAGTGCTCTCTCCAGCCTAAACTAGCCATATTTTAATATTAGCTTCTGCTTAAGCATGATTTTAAAATATGATATTTTCTAAAGTTGAATCAATGCCTTTTGTGTTCTCTGCCATTTGTTCACTGCTTCCTTTGATTAACACAATTTATTTGAGAGTTTGGAATACATCCTTTTGGGATGTCCATGTAAAATGGAGTGGGAAGGATAAGCATGTGAGCAATGATAATCCATACGTAGGAAATGGTTATGTGGGTTATGTGCCTTGATACTTCCTTAGGATAACTCTGAATCCCTTGCTTATTTGATTCACTCCAGGTTTTCTGTCTTTATCCTCCTCTGTTCAGGGTTCTGCTCCTACCTCCACTGACCTCACCTCAGGAAGAAAGTTCAGCTCTTACTCCAAAGTGAGATCAGAATGTTAGGGGTTGCTATATTGCTGAACCTACCCTATGTTAACTCTTACAGGCAACTGGGATTCGATCTCCAGCCTGGGGCTCCCCATTCTAAAGAGGACTGCCCACCTAGGCTGTGGAAACTGGAGCTGAGCCCTTAAAGGAGGGAGGCCATGAATTATTCAGTGGCAACCTGTTAAATAGGTGACCTTATTGTACCAATATATTTCACAGCCTGGAGAGTGGGGAGACATTTTGGAAGGCCCTGGTGTTACAAGTGATGGTATTTTGGTTTGGTGTGTGGAAGTGTTGCTCCTTTTAATAAAGCATACTTAAAAACATTTTTTTTGTCCCTCAGTCTGTTTCCATTGCCAAGGACTTGAAAGCTCAGCTTTTTCCCATTTCTCCCTCAAGGTGATGATTATTCTCTTACTGGGACATCACACGTTTCCTAAGTGCCTGCTCTGGAGTTGAATCTCTGCTCTGCTACTTACTCTTTAGATGACCCTGGGCAGGTCACTTCATTTTGCTGGGACTCAATTTCTTCATTTATAAAATGAAGGCTTTGCTCTAAATCCTGGAATCATGGTATTCTGCTTGCGTTACTTACTATGCTGGGCGCTGTCCTTTCAGCACTCCTATAGGATGCACGACCTCTGAGCTATTTGAGTGACAGGCAGGTACTGTGAGATGTCTTCGTTCAAGTAGGCTCTGACTCAAGACAAAAGAGGTCACATCAGTTTAGTGGTCCTCTTGACTTTCTCTAAATGCCACTTGATTCTTTTGTGTGGATTTTTCACACTTTATCTTTCCAGAAGACAAAGAAAACACAACAGATACATGGATTATTTCAAAAAATATTTTCTTCATTTTAAAAAATATTTCAATTACAGTGACTTATGATAATTAAATTTTTATTCAAGGGAAGTATTGCCTAGTTTTTTTTACCTTAATTCTAAATTTTGGTTATCACTTAATTTTTTTATCAAGTATTTTTTTCTCACTCCCACCCACTAAAAAAAAAGAAAAAAGAGAAGGAAATAAATGCTGAATCCTTGTATCATATAAACATAGACAAGCAAAATAAATTCCCAGGTTATCCATGTCCAAAAATACATTTCACATTCTTAATATTAGTCTGCCAGTTCTCTCTCACATGAGGTAGGCAACATTCTTCATCAGTCCTCTGGAATCATGGCTAGTCAGAATTCTTGAGTCTTTCAGAACTGCTTGTTTGCTACATTATCTTTTTTAAGTATAATGTTTTTTCTTCTCACTTCACTCTGTATCAGTTCATACAAGTCTTCCCAGGTGTCTCTGAAAATCTCTTCCTTTTTTATAGTATAATGATGTTCCATTATGTTCAAATATCATAATTTGTTCAGCTATTCCCCAATTGATGGGCATCCCTTGCCCTAAGGTTCCAGTTCTTAGACACTACAAAAAGAACTGCTAGAAATATTTTGTACATTTAGGATATTTTCCTTCTTTTTTGATTTCTTTGGAATGTAAGCCTTATTCTGCTATTAATGTGTCAAAGGACATGAACATTTTAGCAGCTTTTTAGACATGATTCCAAATTAGCTCCCTGACTGGATGGACTAGTTCTCGTTTCCACCAACAATGCATCAGTGTGCCTGCTTTCCTTTATCCCCACCAACATTTGCCATTTACTTTTTTTTGTTAACTTTGTCTATCTGGTGGGTGTGGGGTGGAACCTCCAAGTTGATTATCACTTCTTAGTGGTTTATCCTTTGTTACATAAAAAGATTTATACACACATATGTGTGTACTAAGGGGATAATATGTAATATAACAGGTATATATAAGATACATATATATTAAAGTATAAAAGGTACATATTATATAAAGAATAATATTTAATATATAAACTCCTGATAAGTGACAGTGCAATATAAGAAACAGAATGAGATTTGAACTCAGAAAACTTTGGTTCAAATCCTTATTGTTATGATCTTGAGTAAGTCATTTAATTTTTGGTGCCTCATTTTCCTCATCTGCAAAATGAGGGGGTTGGATTTAAATTTAAGGTTCTTAACTTGAGGTATGTGAGCTTGCTTTAAAAAATATTTTGATCTCTATATTTCCATGAATTGGTTTCCTTTGCAAACCTGTGTATTTTATCTGATGCATCTAGCATTATTCTGAGAATGGGGTCCTCAGCTTCACCAAACCCTGCTAGAGGGGTCCAGAACACAAAAAATCATTAAGAACCTCTGGGCTAAATGATCTCCAAGGTCTCTTTCAGTTCCCTTATTTTATGATTCCTATCTTCCTTCAAGGCATAGCTCAGTTACTACTTCCTACAAGAACTCTGACCAGTCAGATGAGGCCCTTCCCGATTCCTAGTCTGTTAGACCTTTCTCCTTGTTGAATTACTTGATATTATTTTGTATATATGATACTTTTAATTTATGTCTTTGTGTATATAGTGTATTCTTTTATTCACTTCCTTTCTCCTCCCCTTTCCCCCCAACCCTTTAAAAGGTTCTTAAACTCAGGGATTGTTTAGTTTATGACTGACTGGTCTACAACTAGCACATAATAGGCATTTTAATAAACATTTTTAATTGAATTGAATAATCCTAGATAAAGCTTAAATTGTATCAGAAGAGATCTCTAGGCCTATGGTGGAGTTGGTCTTATGCATGTATATAGAAGGTGGGATTTTTATGTACTGAGGGAGGGAAAGAGGTTGTGTGAAAGCCAGGATGTTCTTGAGGGATAGCTTCATTTACCTTAGCTGTTTCCACAAATTAAATACTGCCATCTTTTTAGAATAGGTGAGGAGCAGTGTAGCCCAAAGGCTGGTAGGTGGACTAAATGACCCAAAAGTGGTCATCCAACCTGGGCACCTGTGTCCAAAAAACCCCAAACAGGGTTATGCAGCTTGCTAAATTCTCAAGAGCCTTGAAATGAACTGTAGGTTTCATTCACTGTCTGCCCCTTCTTCCATCTCTGCCATGACCTTGATTGTTCACAGCAGTGCCCACAATGGAGCCAATTCCCCCCAGCAGGAGCCTGGTTGATGATTTGAGTGGTAGCTTCTAGGATGCTCATCATCTTTTTGTTCTTGTCCTTGAAGGATCTCTAAGCACGCCTGTGATTGGGAAGGGTGGGAGTGTGGGTGGGTGGCAGGAGGGGAGAGATTGACTTTATCTCTGCTTTTGCCTGTCACTTTTTGGGTAATGAAATCCTCTTTCTCTGACCATCCATTGTGGTGTGCCCTTTTCTTCCTCTGAAAATTGTGCCTCTAAGAGGTTACCTCTTCTCTGGGCTCATGTTGGCATCACTGTTCATCTAGCAAAACCACTTTATTCCCAGATAAAATGTAATCGTTAACCCTTTCTGAACTGGGCTGATGTGCCTACCAATCCAACTGGGTTCACCAGAGGTCTCTTTGATCAATAAAAAGGAAAGCTGTGGGCTCAATACCTTCAGTTTGGTAGTGGACATTGTCTGAAGCAAAGTTGTCACTAGACAAAGCTATGGGGTCCTCTAATGAGGGAGCTCTCTTGAGTTTCCAGCTTTCCTTTCTCAAATCCCTTTCTCCTTGCTCTCTATTAAAACCTTTTTTTCAGAATAGGATGTAACAGAGATAACCTTATGGACTGGAAAGAAAACTGACCTCTACAGAAAGAGGCTAGTACAATGTGACAGAGTGCTGAGTTTGGTGTCCAAAGCCTTATGGGACTTGTAAAATTATGAATGATATTAGATGATCCTCCTAGATCTAAATTCTGTAGAATCTTTCCTAGACCAGGACCTGGAAGTACTAAATCCCAATGGAATACTGGCTATGGTGGGGGCCAGGGAAGGGGATAAGGCCACTGCCTGGTGTCCCAAGGTGGGAGGCTACAAGTTTTAACCATAGCCTACAGTAGGTTAAACTGAGGGACTAAGCAGGGGTTTGCTACTTACTGATATTGGGAAAGTACCTTCACTTCTAAGGCTTCAATTTCCCCATCTGTATAATGAAGGGGTTGTATTACATGACCCCTAAAGTTTCTTCCTTCTCTAAACCTTGTTATGAAATAAGATTATCTATGTAAAATGCTGTGTGGATGGTAGTAGCATAGAATCTATCTACAGCAAGCTATAATAATTATCAGTCATTTATATCTCAGTGAGAATTAGTCTAAGTCAATGCATTGCAGCCTCTCTCCTCTCAATCTAACCCTGGTATATTTTCATTTCAATAATTCTTTCTAGTTATGGAATAAACATGTGAATCCACTTTTAAAGAATTTTCAGGCAATGGTGAACTTTTTGAGGAAAGTCTATTTGGATGAGAGACTGGAGGAGCCAGACCTCCTCCTTGGTCTGGGTTCAGAAGAGGGAAATTGGAAGCTCTTAGAGAAATCAGCATGGTTTCATTAAGGAGAAATCTTTCTAGTTGCACCTTCATTTTAGTGACAGTGTTACTAGACTGGTAGTTCAGGGAAATAGAAAGTACTTTGTACACATTTCTATTTACTTTTTCCACTTTTATTTTATGTTTTCAACTAAAAATCTATTTGTTCTCTTGTTCACCTCCCCTATCCCATTAGGGGAAGCCCTCCCCCCAGAAAACCAAACCTTGGTAGCAAATAAACATAGACAAGCAAATGAAATGCTCACATTGACCATGTCTGGAAAATAGTTTGTATTTTGTATTTTAAATTGATCACTTCTCTAGCAGGAGGTTAGTGGTAGGCTCTCTGGAATCAGGATGGGTAATTGCACGAATCATAGTTCACAAATTTTTCAAAATTGTTCGTCTTTACAATGTAGTTATTATTGTCTAAATTGTTCTCCTGGCTTTGTTCAGTCCATTCTGCATCAATTCATAGAAATCTTCATAGGTTTCTCTGAAGCTGTCCTTTTCATCATTTCTTACAGCACAACAGTATTCCATTCTATTTATGTACATACCACACTTTATTCAGCCATTAACCAACTATTGGGTACCTCTTAGATCCAAGTTATCTGCCACCTCAAAAAGAGATGGCAGAAATATTTTTGTACCCACACATCTTTTCCCTCTTTCTTTGATTTCTTTGGGATATGTGGCAAGTAAAGGTATCATTGAGTTAAAAGGTATGCACAGTTAAGTAATTTTGAGGAACTTGTTCCAAATTGCTTTACAAAATGGCAGGACCAATTTACAGTTCCATCAACAATGTATAATGTGTTTGTTTGCTGATGGCCCGTCCAACATTTGTCATTTTATTTTTTCATCATTTTTGTCAATCTTATGGGCGTGAGTCAGAACCTCAAAGTTGCTTTAATTTAGATTTCTCTGGTCATTGGTGATTTGGGGCACTTTTTAAATAAAACTATTGAAAGTTTAAATTTTTCCTTTGGCAATGGACATTTATCAATTTGGTAATGGCTCCAAATTTTGTATTTACTTTCATATGTATGTGTTGTTTCCCCAAATAAAATGTAAGGTGCTTCAGAGTAGGACCTTATACTATGTTTTGTTTTTTGCTTTTGTATTTCCAGTGCCTAATATTTAAAGGAATCTAAGTGGTTTATTGAGGAATTTATGGTGTACCTGGATTTCAGCAAGGCATTTGATAAAATCTTCCTTGTCCTTTCTGACTCCTTATCTGGAGAGCTATGAGTTGGATACAATTCAGTGGATTCTGGACCCAAAAAGTATTGGTTAATAGATTAAGATCAATCTGGAGGGAAGTACCTAGTGGACAGGGTGCTGTCCTTGGTACTATATTTACTTTAAGATTTTTATTAATAATTTGGATGAAGACATAGATAACATACTTCTCAAATTTCTATAAAGATGGTACAAAGCAGAGAGGGAGAGTTAAGTTAACAGGACCAAGTGAACATCCAAAAAATATTTCAGTAAATGGGACAAATAGGAATAATCTAATAAGATAAAATTCAATAGGTATAAATGCTAAACCCTACTCCTTAGTTAAAAAAATCAACAGCTTAAATTCAAGATATGTCTGGTCAGAAAGCAGTTTGCATGTGTGTGGAAAAACCCAACAAGCTGTGTGTTTTAATAGAGAATGTGCTCATTAAGAGTCTGTACCATGTATGCTACCAATAGGGAACACAAACCCCTCTGAGGCTAGGGACTGTGCTGGTTTTATCTTTATATCACTAGCATCTAATATAGTCTGACATATTAGTAGGTACTCAGAGTATTTATTGATCGAACCTAGGATGCATTAATTAAAGTCTAGTGCCCAGGAGATAATTCTATTATACTCTACTGTCCCTGGAATTAGAAACACAAGAGTCCTTACTCCCAGTCTTGGACCCTTCTGTTACTTGAAACATGTGGATAGGGGAGTTGGAGGTCATTTGGATACCAAAGGATCATACCTTTGAATAAAACTAGAACCCCTAATACTAATCAAAAGTTAGGAACTGCTTCCCCAAGTATGATGTTGGGATGGGTATGAAGTCAGCTTCTGAGGAATGTGTGTCCTATGAAGACCAGCATACCAACTGCCCTTATTCATTATAATTAATCTGGCTTTTTAGGAGCACAGCTTTGAGAGAGGGTTCATTTCAAGAAGTTTTCAGCACTTTGGAAACTGTTTTTCTCTCTACCTCGGGTCTTTCTGACAGGGAAAGGACCCACTTTAGTGCACATTTGTCATTTGGCGAGGAATCTGGCCATAGGTACAGAGCTGTGATTAGATCCCAGACATTCCAGTTTAGCATGCCTTCCTCAGCTCCCACTCCAAACTGGTGGCTTTCTCTGTTTGAATGAATGTAGCAGGGCCCAATGACCACAGCACCTAAGACCTGACAGAGGGGTAGAGCTGGGGGTCAACGTTTCCCCTTTTCCTGCCTCGGGATGGCTCAGGGCTCTTACAGCTTTAGAGTTCCCTTCTACACCTCCTCTCCCCACTCCCTCTTTTCTCCTTGGCAGTCATTGAGTGATTAGTCCCAGCTTGCCCTCGGAGTTCGGGGAGCCTGCCAAGCCTGCCTTTCATTAGCTCAGACAGCCAGTGGGCCTTGAGCTGCACCAGAATAGAGACCTGCTGCTTGTCCAGAGTGAAGTGCTCTTTGTGCAGAACAGCAAGCTTCCTTTTGGCCTTTCCCCCACCCCTGCCTCCTCTCTTGCCCCCAACCTCAGTGTAGAAATGGTCATTTTCAGTTGATGCTCTGTGTGAAGAGGACCAGTTAGTGGAAAAAGCTGAAAATGAGTTCCTTCTAGGCAAAGATGGGAAAACTTTTTTTGTTTTTTGAGGGTTATTCACAAGAAGAAAAATTAATTTTCACCCCTCAGAAGTAAAAACAAACTTAAGTTTTGTGGAGGAAGGAAATAAAGCTAAACTCATGTGGTTTTAGAACTGAGAGAAGGGAATATAAAACTTTATTCAATATGTATAATAAATATTTAAAGGTCTCCTTCAAGTCGATCATTTCTTGAATTATCTACTTCATGTTTTGGGTTTTTTGTGCGTGAGAGGAGTATTTCATAAAGTTTAAAATTCTTTGTACTCACTCGTGTCCATATTATATCTCTCCCACCCCCACCCCCAATTCTTCAAGGGCAAGGATTGTTTCAGTTTAGTATCTTGAGGACCTAGTATTGTGTCTTAACCCTTAATAAACACTTGAATTTGTTAACTATAAGTGTGTGTTTTCACCATAAAATAAGGGGCTGAAGGTTTGAAGAAGAATGACTGAAGGAAGTAGGAGTGTTTTGTCTGGAGAAGACTAAAGGTTATGATGGTGGTCTCTACTCATTTGAAAGGCTGCCCACTGGAGGAGATAAAAGAGTAAACCATTGGGGTTATCCTAAGAAGAACCAATGGGTAGAGGTTATAAGAAAGCAAGTTTTGGCTCAATATATGGAAAATCTCCCCAGCAAATAGCGCTAACAATGCAATAAACACTGGGTGGGACATTGGTCTAGATGACCTCATAAATCCTTTCCAGTTTTGAATCTATAAAAATACAATTATCCTTCAGATGGATAACCCATTAAGCCCTTTGAAGGCATGGCAGCATGGTACAGTAGAAAGAATGTTGGAATCAAATCAGGAGAGACCTAGATTTGAATTCTGCCTCTTACACTAACTCTTGTGCATATGGGCAAGTCATTAGATGTCTCTGAGCAGGCAGGTGCTAGTATATGTTTAACAATTGGCTTTCTGGGCAAACAAAGTACTCATGATAAATTGTCAAGTTTAATTTGTATTATTAATATGCTTTACCACTTTAAATTTATTTAGTTAACAAAACAGTAAGTCAAGCCCTTATGTTTGCAATGAAAATTTAATAATCAGCTATAACAACAGGCTGGAGCATAACCTTGGCTCTGAACCTCTGTGACTTCATATGTAAAATGAGCCCATAGTCCCTTCCTCAAGAGGTTGTTGTAAGGATTAAATGAAATGATGAATGGAAAGTGCTATATGAAAGTCATCATTTCACAAAAATGGATAGACATATGGACATATATACATATACTTATGTATACATCCACACACATCCACACTCACACACACACACACACACACACACATATGATACCTTCTTCCCCAATGGTGTGCCATAGAAATTTGGTGAACTGGAATTTGTATTCGGTGGACATGAATGTATTACTTAGAGTATCCTGGGTCTTCTAGGGGTTTGGGAGATTGAAATGCATAATGAGACAAATTCTGTCTCCTAACATTGAGCTTTCAGGGAAAAAGGATGGGTACAGAGGTTATTTGTACCCTAGATTGCCTTTGGAACCTTGAGAGTCCTTTTTATTTACTTTTTCCAATTACAAGTAAAAACTTTTAACATTTCATTTAAAATTTTTTTGAGTTCCAAATTCTCTCATTTCCTCTCCTCCCAATTCACTGAGAAGGCAAGCAATTTGATATAGGTTATATATATATATATATATATATATATATATATATATATATATATGTACAGTCATGCAAAAAAAATATTTCCATGTTAGTCATGTTGTAAAAGAAAACACAGACCCCCCCCCCAAAACAAAACAAGAAAAATAAGGAAAGGTTGTTTTTTTTAAGTAGGTTTCAATCTGTATTCATATTCCATCAGTTCTTTCTCTGTAGAGAGGATGGCATGTTTCATGCTTATCCTCCAGAATTGTCTTAAACCATTTTATTGCCAAGAATAGCCAAGTCATCCACATTTATCATAGTAAAATATTGCTGTTGCTGTGTACAATGTTTTTCTGGTTCTGCTCACTTCACTTTGTATCAGTTCATGTAAGTCTTTCCAGGTTTTTCTGAAAGCAGCCTTCTTATCATTTCTTATAGCACAATAGTATTCCATCACAATCAGAGACTACAACTTGTTCAGCCATTCCCCAATTGATCTCTCAATTTCCAATTCTTTGCTACCACAAGAAGAGCTGCTATAAATATATTTTTACATTTGAGTCCCTTTACTTTTTTATATCTTTGGAATACAGACCTAGTAGTGGTATTGCTGGATCAAAGGGTATGCCCTTTGGGCATAGTTCCAAATGGCTCTAGAGAATGGTAATCAGTATACCTCTTCAACAGATCATTAGTATCTCAATTTTCCCACATCCCTTCTAACATTTGAATGACTTATATTCTTCTAAATTCAACTCAGTTCTCTGTATATTTGAGAATGGGAAATGAGACCTTTATCAGAGAAACTTGCTGTAAAACTTCCTCCCAGTTTTCTGCTTTCCTTCTAAACTTTTCTATATTGGTTTGGTTTGTGTAAAACCTCTTAAATTTACTGTAATCAAAATTATCCATTTAAGATTACATAATGTAAATACTTCATAAATTCTTCCCTTGTCCATAGATATGATAAATAAACTATTCCATGCTCCCCTGATTTGCTTATGTTATCATGTCTAAACCCATTTTGACCTTATCTTGGTCTATACCTAATTTATACCAAATTGCTTTCTAACTGGAGAATCTTGATGAAGACATGAGCCAGTAGCAATGAGAGGTGGAAATTGGTTTGTTTCTTCAGCTAATCAATCTTATTCTGTACATAGCACCCAGTCACATGCCATTTGGCTATGTGGATGTATATATTAAAGCTTTGGATATGTACATAGTGCTCTGGAGATCTTTCATTCCTGTCTACCTCATCTTTTTGGGGCAAGTCACAAAGAAAAGGCAGAGATTGGGCCAGTGACTTATCCTAGGGCACATACCAAATCTATGGCCAAGCTGGAGCCGGGGTCCAATCCTGTGTCTATGTGAGGTAGAAGTTTCTTTTACCACCACTCCCCAAGCCTATGTAGACTACTGGGATCACATTTGGCTGGGAGGGGTAGAGGGTGAGGGGCATATGGGAAAGGGGAGAGTAGAATTTTTCACTGGGAACAAATCTCATTTTCGAGAAAGTCTTGACAAAATGAGCCATAAAATTACAATATTTCAAAGAGCATCGTAATTCTATTGCAGATGGCCCTTCATCATGGAATCTGAAAGCTAGGAAAATACAAAACTCATTAGATTAAAATAAACCACCTACTGCTCTGGAGAAAAGCTTATTTATCAATATCAATTTACTTATGATTACTCTGGCCTGCAATTTGTTATTTTTAGGAATTATGATTTGTATATTGCTCATATAGATGTGAAATTTTTTTCTTTACATTGAATTTTGTTTTATCCATTTCTTTAAAGGAGTTTGGCGTGTCATCTTTGGTGAAGGGGGGAAGGGGAGGTGGAGGTTCCAGTTACACAAAAACATCATAATCAAAAGCAAGGCTGTTGTTTTGAGCAGTTGAATGGATTTTTGTGTGTATGTGTGGAGTGCAGATGAGCTAGTGTTTACATCACAGAAAGAGGTAAGCTAGTTCAGAGAAGTCAGAAGGGACAGTTTTGATAGACATTTAAGAAGCTAGTAGTATGCTTTAAAAAACACAGAATTCTAGCCTCCCACCCCCTTCACTACTTACTTGCCTTGTGACTTTCAGCAAATCACTTAGCCTCTGTTTATTCATCTGTAAAATGGAAGAATTAGTCCAGATGACCCCTAAAGTTCATTTCCAGCTTTTACTGAAGCTTTGAATAAGACAATTTTGGGGTTTGGAGGGATCAGCAAAAGTCACCTTTGTCATCCCTTTACCATCCCCTAGACCCTTCAGGGTGCTATTTTTGTGCCCTAATTCACCCCTTTGGAAGGTTCTTAGAGACTAAAGAAATTTTGGCTGAGAGATTTAGGGAACACCATATTTGGGGCATCTTGTCCCAGTTGCTAGAAGCACTTTGGGGAAGGAAAGGTGCTCTCAGAACATCCACATCAGTGCAGCTGTAGCCAAGCTCAGTCCTGCCCACCTGCACCCCACAGATACTGAGCTTGCTGGCCTGGATGTGGGTGTTATTAATAGACAAACACTAAGCTTATAAGAACATTGAATATTATTTAGAGTGAAAAGCTACTTAATGCTCTGTTTTCACCTGAAAAGTTCCTTGAAAAGTTAGCAAAGGACCACCAGATCCCCTTTGTACATAGATGGGAGACCTGAGGCCCAGAGGAATGCCAGCTAGTTTTAGTATGGTTCCTGAGTCAAAATTAGAGTTCAACTCTTTGAATTTCCTTAACAAGGTATAGCATTAAAAATCTTCCTTCTTATTTCCGAATAAACCTAAGAACCCAATCTCTTATCTCCATTGAGACTGTAAGTTGCTTGAGGGCAAGGACTGTGTTCTGTATTTCTCTATATCCCCTAGAAGGTGCTCTGGGTACAGACTAAGTACTCAGTAAAGACTTGCTTACTTGAAACAGGTTTCAGCTGGAGGCTGAATCCCTTTGCCTCATGGGCTGTGTTTCTAGTAGATATCCAGGCCCATAGTGAAATTGATCACCTGGGCAGAGATTAAGAAAGGAAAGAGAAGGGGAGTTTCTTTTTTCTGGAAGAAACCTGGAAGTGACCAGGTTAGCACAGAAGAAGGGGCATCTTGGATGGGTCTATGTGACTCCTTCAGGACCAAGGTGCTATTTTTGTTGTCGTTCTATGGAAATCCCAGTGGAATTCCACCAGTAAATTTGGCAAAGGAAAGGGCCAGTCAAGAGGACAGGGGAGTATTACAGATCTTGGAACTCATCACAAAGTTCCTATCAGTTAATAAATGTTAATTGAATATCTACTATGGACCTCACAGCTGTTTGGGTTAAGTCAGTTTGCTCTAGTGGATAGATAGCATGCTGAATTTAGGGTCAGTAAGGCCTGGGTTCATCTCCCATCTTTGACTCATCTAGCTTCATGACCCTGGGCAAGTCACTTAATTTCTCTGAATCTCAATCTTCTCACCTGTAAAATGAAGATGATAATATCTATGGTACCAATGTCACAGGGTTATTGTGTCAAAGGACTGTACAGAAAGGGCTTTCTAAACCTTAAAACCCTATGTAGAAATGTTATTTATTATTTTTTATTCTGGAATAGGGACACAGTATGATCAGCATGTAGTTTACTTGACTCCTTTGGGTCAAGATTATTCTTCAAGTAGGATAAGGGGTGTGTGTGTGTGTGTGTGTGTGTGTGTGTGTGTGTGTGTGTGTGTGTATCTGACACCACTGAGTTACCTGGTATTTCTTCAACAGGCAGCTTAGAGGGTGGACAGCAGTAAGTTACCCTTTGGATATGGGACACTTAAGATGTCTTTCCCCAGCACACGTCACATTTTTCTTTAGTTTCCACCCATCCCTTGATATCTTCTTTCTTCCTGTTCTCCAGAGAGCATGTGTCACCAGATGACCTATGATGGACACACATAGTATAATGATAACGGTGTAGGGAGGAGATCCAGCCTAGCAGTAGGTGAACAGTTGGGGAAAGAAGGGGAGGCAGATGAGGTGGTAGCAGTGGTGATGAGCCAATACCGAGTCTGGGGATTGGTACATGAGCACTGAGCCTCAGTGGCACTTGGCCTCTGGAAGGATGTAATATTAATGGGATATAAGATCTTCCCCCATCCATTAATAGGCCTCGTGTGGAGCCCATCAGGGGAAGTTTGCTTAGGGGAGGCATGCTTATAGGAAAGCTTTCACACCTTTTGTTAATTTCTAATTAGGCAATGAGTCATGAGGGTTATGAAAGGGTATATATACTCTGAAGGTAGCATTCTGCTTTGGGGCTTATTCATTGGAAGAGTGTTCTTGTGATTTGGCCAGATGAGACTCTGGGTAGCCATTAAGGAGCCCCCTGGCTTTGAAAAACCCAGATGTTGGTGCTTCTCTCTCTGGTAACTATGTATGTATGTAATGGTCAGACAGTTGGATCTCTCTGTTGATCTGTGCTAATTTCTCAGACAGTTAGAAACCCAGTCTGTTGGTCTTTATTTCTCTGCTTGTATTTTCTCTATTTTGGGGGGGATTTTCTCTGAAGTTCAGGGTGCTGACTTTTCCCCTGAACCAATGAATGTAATTAAAAAGATTGTTGACCCCTTGAATAGCTATCTTTCTAGTAAAGCAGATCTAAGAACCTGTGCTAGCAGTCATATTAGTTATGCCACTGGGTTTGCCACTGCACATGAGTAGAGGAACAGGGAGAAGAGAGGCATTTCCTCCTTCCAAAGGGATTGCTGCCAGGCTGGCCTGGACATCTGGTTCCAGCATTATGATCCTGGGTTCTATAACCTCTCAATTTGCATATTAGTAACTTGGGCTAGATGGGTGAGAATCCAGAGTGTGTGATGCTGCTCAGAACTTCCTATGGCTTGACTGGTCAGCAGAAGATGGACTGGGGATTCAGTGTGAAACAGTGAAAAGAATACTTGGAATTCAAGGACCTTGTTTAAATCTAGACTTTGCTCCATATTAACTGTGTGACTGTTGGCAAATCACTTCACCTTTTCCCATCTATATAACATTGGAATTGGAGCAGTGGACCTCTGAAGTTCATTTATAGGATGAAAGATTTAGAGTTGGAAAGGACCTTGGAGGCCATTTAGTCTAACCCTTTCATTTTACAGATAAGGAAACTGAGGTCCAGGAAAGGGAAGTGACTTACTCAAGGTCACTATTCAGTAAAACTTCAGTGGCTCGTCTCACCTCCAGGATCAAGTATAAAACCATCCATTTGATGTTCAAAGGCCTTTAAAACCAGGCTCCCTACTTACCTTTCCAATCTTCTTACACATAATTTCCTACCCCCTCTTGCAATTTAGTGACACCAGCCTCCTTGATGTTCTTTGAGAGCAGGGACTGTCTTTTACCTTTCTTTGTGCCCTCAGAGCTTAGCTTAATACCTGGCACATAGTAGGTACTTAATAATTGTACGCTGAAGGACAAATAATTCTCATGGATATATTAATAGCTTCATGGGTTTCTCCCTTTGAAAGAAGAGCCAGAGAGAAAGGTCAATGATGACCCCAAAGGAATGAATCTATAATGGTAAAATTTTAGATACTTTGACAGGTCAAGAAGAATTTTGGAGGGAAGAAGGAGGAAGGGGATAGTTTTCTTTGTGTTCTTTTAGTCATATTGTATAGGTGGACACCTATATTATCTAAAGGTAAATCTAATCCTTTGGGGCCCCTTATTTCTGTGTGAGGCTGGGCAAGTCACTACCTAAACAAGGAGGCAGTGTGGAATAGCGGGTAGAAAGCTGCACTTGTAGTCAGGAAGATCTCAGTTCAAATCTTGCCTCAACTGGGCACCTTTAGCCTCAGTTTCCCCATTTGTAAAATAAGAAGGTTGTGTTTGGTGACTTCTGAGGTCCCTTGAAACTACAGAACTCTGATCCCATGACATCAGTGCTCTTTTTAAAATGAGGAAGTCAGACTAGGTGATTTCTGAGGTCTAAGAATCTGAGTCTGTATAGATTTTGCTTAATGAGAACACTAGATTTTTTTTTTAATTCTTCCCCCATGCCACAGTCCCAAAGCCTCTGCGTGCATCTCACATTCCTTCTGACGTCCTACTGTAGAGCTGCGATATTAATGAGTGCAAAAGCAATCCAAGTGGCATTTTACACAATTATATAGAGAGGAAGCGGCTGTCATGGGCAATATTGAGAAGATTTATCATTTAACTTAGAGGGAAAACTGTCAACTACTTTCATACAGAGCATCTATTCCCCCCTACTTCCTCAGTCTTGTGGGAATAGAATCCCATGATGGGAGAAATGGGTTTTTTTCCCAACTCATCATGCCTTCTTCCAATTATTTTTTTTGCCATATATTACTGTCTCTGTCATCTGGCAACAGAGGTGAATAAGCCGCCCCACCTGGGAGGGGTGATGGCTACATGTCCATTTAAACAGGATGTGGAGCAGACAACTCTTGGCCTCCCAGGAAAGGTTTGTGCCTCAGTTTCCAGCTCCAGAGGAGAGCATGGTAGTGTGCAGTGACAAAAGCACAGGACTGAGAGCCAGAGGATCTGGGTTCAGCTCCCTCTCTAATAGTTACTACCTAAGTAATCTGGAGAAGGTCCCTTAGCCCCTTTAGGCCTCCCTGGTAAGTTCAGTGGGTAGGATCAGATAACTTCAGAGGGCTCTTCAATCCTGCGAGTGTGCTTATTCAATCTGGGGTGTCCCAAAGGCCAGGGACCTTTTATTATTATTTGTTAAGCCAAAGAAAAAATGGAATCTTGTCACTCTGTGTTTTGTGCATCTAATGTGTGCAGAATCCTGTTTGAACCACTGTCCAAGAGTATGGGAAGGGGGCCAAAAAGGATGAGAGAGAAATACCTGGAGTTCAGAATCACCCAGTTTTGATGTTGGTTGGGACCCCAGAGCTCATTTAATCCAGTGATACCCAGCCTTTCTGAGTATGAGGACACATTTGGAAAATAAACATTTTTACAGATATTGAGAAAACACAATGTTAAAATCTACTATGAATTCTATAATGCTTTTAAGGGAATTTGTATTTTGTAAATTGCAATAGCATTGACACAGATGAAAAATTGTACAACTTGTACATGTATGATATTATTTATGCAATTTGCAAAAGGCACGCTCTCCTTATTTACTATACTGAGCCATTTAATTAGATGGACTTCTGTAATATCACCTCAGTGTTGTAACCCACAGATTCAGTCACTGATCTCATCTAAGATGCATCTAAACATAAATAGACACACCTGATGGGTAGGCTTCCAGTCCACACTTGGGGGAATCCACTATTTCCCAACACCATCTTTTCTATCTTGGGAGCATTCTCACTACCTGGTGTACTTTCTTTATATTGAATCTAAAATCTACCTCTCTTCAGTTTCCATTCACTGCTTGTACTTCTATCCTTTGGAATCAAGCAGGACAAATCATCAAGAGTCACCATGTCTTCCTAAGTTTTTTTTTTATTCTCCAGGCTAAAGCACCCCTATTTTCTTCATCATAACACACAGCCTTGAGGCTCTTCTCTCTCCTGGTCACCTTGGAGATTCTTCAGCTTAGCAATGTCCTTCCCAAAAGAGAGTGGCCAGAATTCAACATGACATTGCAGATGTGGTCTGTGCAGGGAAGAATGTGGAAGAATCATCCTCTCCCAACTCCTGGATACTCTGCCTCTTGTAATAAACTATAAGGTTTAATTAGATTTTTAGGTTTTAATATTGTACTGGTGATCCATATTAAGCCTGCAGTCCACTAAATCCCCCAGATCTATCTAGCTACACCTGCCATACATTGTAATCGTGAGACTGATTTTTTAGAAATCTAGATGTAAGGCTTTAGATTTATCCCTTTAAAATGTCATCTTCTTAGATTCTGCCTATGGCTTTAGCTTTTTGAGATTTAAAAAAATTCTAAATCAGTCATCCTACATGTTACCTGTCTTTACCAGTATTCTGTCATTTGTAAATTGGATGAGTATGCCATTTATATATTTATTTTCAAGTCACGACAAAAATCTTATATAACATAGGGTCAATCATAAGTCCATGGAGCATTCCACAGAGATATCCTCCTTGACACTATGACTCTTTGGGTTTCACCATTCAGCTGGTTCCTGAATCAAACAACTCCACATCTCCCCTTTTCTGTCCATAAGGAGAGGATGAGGGACAGTGTAAAATGCTCCTCTGAAATACAGACATAGCGCATATGTAGGATTCTACTGATCTACCAGCCCAATAATCTGTCAAAGTGGGAAATGAAGTTATTTTAGTATTACTAGTTGTGGAAGAAATCACACTGGCTTCTTGTGATCACTGATAACTCTTCACTAACAATCTCTTTGAAAAGATATTCTAGAACTTTCCAAGAAATACAAGTCCAATTTGCTGACTTCTGATTGTTTTGCAAGCTAGAATAACATTTGTCTTTCTCCACTGTTGAGGAACGTCTCTAGTTTTCCATGGTTATATAAAGATCCCTGCCTATGGTGAAGCAATCACACCTGCTTGGTTCTTTCAGTTCTCTGGGATATTGTTCACCTGGACCTGGTAATTTATGCTCACAAGGCTAGCCAGAAGTTCTCTCATTCATCTCTCTCTTCAACTCCCTGTTATTGCTTGGTTTTGTTCCATCCTCTCTAACCCAAAGATTATTCTTTGGCAGAGAAAACAAGCAAAATTAAGAATTAAGCAATACTCTTTCATCTGTTATAATCATCCTACCTATCAGGAAAAGTGATTCTATCATTTGTTTGCTCTTTTTCTCGTCCCCAGTCTAGCTTAAAAACTTTTTCCTAGCAGTCCTTACATGCTACAGTATATTCTGAGATTTAGTGGTTCTAATGCTCCTGTTTTGTTTTGTTTTTGTAAGCAATTGGGGTTAAGTAACTTGCTCAAGGTTACATGGCCAGTTATTTCTGGGTGGGTGCTAAGTGTCTGAGCCCAGATTCGATCCCAGGTCATCCCTACTCTGGGGCCAGTGCTCTTACTCTCTGTGCTACCTGGCTGCCCCACTAATGCTACTGTTATAGGACTGTAATAAAGGTTTGTATTCTTCATTTAGAGTGCATTAGTTAGGTTGTTTTTGGTAAAAAGAGAGCTTCAGAAGGTGGCCAGATAATTGAAATCCCTTTTTACTACAATATCATATCTCTGTGCCATGCTTATCATTTCCTGAACTCTTCATCTATTTCTTCCTTCTGACCAAGTGGTTAGTGGTATAAACTTGGATGACAATATGTGTGTATACAGTTTTTACATTACTTTGATTTCCCAATATATCCTTCTCCCTTCTCCAACCAACAAGGTACTTATTGTAACAAATAATTAGAAAAGGGAATGGGGGTGCTGGAAAGCATTTAAGTAAAACTAACTAGCGCATCAATCAATACATGTAAAAACCACACAATATAGTTTCCTACCAAAAATAGGAGAGTTTTATTTTCTCATCTCTTCTTTAGGACCAAACTTAGTAATTATTGTTAGACATACTGCTTTTGTTTTCCCTTTTCTTTTATTTCTCTTACCCAGTTGTTTTTCCTTTATGATTCCTGGTGTAGGGTGCATGTGTTGGCAATAATGGATACTTCTAAAGTTTCTTCTATTCTAATCCAAGGGAGACTGATTCTTGCCTGGAACAGAGCAAGAGATTAAGGTCATTAGATTGGCCTGCTCTGCTATCCTCATAGAGGATACCAGACAAGAATTATATCTCCTCCCCCCCCCCAAAAAAAATTTCTAATTTAGGGGAAATAATTTTTAGGTTCAAGCTGCTTTCCTGGTCACTATCCATTAATAGAGGAATACTATACAGTATTCTCTCTCTGTCACACAAACACATTATATATATATATATATATATACACACACACACACACACACACACACATACACACACGTACATATATATTTATGTGTGCTTCTAAGAACACTTATGTAAACACGTACATATACATATAGACATATCTATATCTATGTGAAAACTTGACTTCCCACCAAATGCCAGTCACACACAAAGGCAATAACACATAGTGATTAAATTCATTTATCTAAGCTGGTAGCAAACAGAAATCAGAAAAGTTATAGAGATTAGAATATACCAACCAACAGGGGAATTTCTCCACAGTCTCTGATGTGGCAAGCTGGCAAAAGGGACAAGCCCATGGAGTTGGCTCTTCTACATGTTGACTTTTTCCCAGGGTCTTTTTCTCCCTCCAGGGACATCTCCCTGGAGAGAAAACCTGGAACTGTCTATGCATTCTTTTGAAGTTGGAAGCCAAAAGGACAGAATCTTTCATCTCCCAATCTCTCTCCATTTCTGCCCTTCATGAAGACACAGAGCATTGCATAATTGTTCTTTGCATCAGTCTTGTTTAAATGCCTAGACTTGTGCCCCAGGTTGCACTGGATTTCCTCCCATGGGTATATCTTTTTTTTAAATTACATTTTATATTTATGTTTGGTTTACATCATTTATTTCCACATGATTTTGAGTTACAAATTTTCTCCTCATCTTTCCCCTACCCACCACCCCAAAACAGTGATCCCACTTTATACCCCCTCCCTCAATCTGCTCTCTCCTATATCCTCCCCCATGCCCCTCTGACTTTCCAGTAGGGCAAGATGGATCTCTATGCCCCAGTGCCTGTATATTTTGTTTCCCAGTTACATGTAAAATAATAATGATAATAATATATTAACATTTGATTTTAAAACTTTGAATTCCAGATTCTTTCCCTTCCTCCCTTGTCACCCACCCTTACTGGGAACATAGGCAATTCAATATAGGTTGTACACGTGTAGCTATGCAAAACATTTCCATAGTGGATATAGTGTGAAAGACTGACTATATTTCCCTCCATCCTATCCTGCCCCCCACTTGTTCTATTCTCTACTTTGACCCTGTCCCTTTTCAAAAGTGTGTGCTTCTAACTTCCCTCCCCCTCTCAACCTGCCCTCCCCTCCATCATCCCCCCTCTCATCCCTTTCCCCTCTACTCTCCTGTAGGGTGAGATACCCTATTTAGTGTGTATGTCATTCCCTCCCTAAGCCAAATTCAATAAGAGTAAGGTTGACCCATTCCCTTTTGCCTTCCTGTTCTTCCCCTCCATTGTAACAGTTTTCCCTTACCTCTTCTATATGAGATAATTTATCCCATTTTGTCTCTCCCCATCTCTTCTCATTATATCCCTCTCTCATCTCTAAATTTCACCTTTTAAGTATCATGCCTTCCTATTCAACTGATCCTGTGCCCTCTTTGTATACCTGTACCCATATAAACACACACTCACATATGTATTCATATGCCCATATACCCTCCTATATAGACATATATGTATGTATACATATATATACACATTTATATTCCCTTCAACTATTCTCATACTGAGAAAAGTTTCATAAGTTACAATTATCATTTTCCATGTAGGAATGTAAATAGTTCACCTTTGATAAGTTCCTTATGATTTTTCTCTGTTTACCTTCTCATGCTTCTCTTGCTTCTTGTATCTGAATATCAAATTTTCTATTCAACTCTGGTTTTTTTTTCATCAAGAATGTTTGAAAGTCTTCTATTTCATTGAATGACCATCTTTTTCCTGGAAACATGATACTCAGTTTTGCTGGGTAGGTGATTCTTGGTTGTAATCCCATCTCCTTTGACCTCCAGAATATCATATTCCAAGCCCTTCAATCCCTCAGTGTAAAAGCTGCCAGGTCCTGTGTTATCCTGATTTTGTTTCTATAATATTCGAATTGTTTCTTTTTGGCTGCTTGTAATATATTCTCCTTGATCTGGGAACTCGAGATCCTGGCTATAATATTCCTAGGAGTTCTCTTTTGGGGTTCTTTTTCAAGAGGTAATCATTGGATTCTATCAACCTCTATTTTGTCCTCTGGTTCTAAAACATCAGGGCAATTTTCCTTGAGAATTTCTTGAAGGATGATTTCTAGGTTCTTTTTTTGATCATGGCTTTCAGGTAGTCCAATAATTTTAAATGATCTCTCCTGGATCTATTTTCCAGGTCAGTGGTTTTTCCAATGAGATATTTCACATTACCTTCTATTTTTTTTCATTGGTTTGGATCTGTTTAATAGTATCTAGATTTCTCATAAAGTCACTAGCTTCCATTTGCTCCAATCTAATTCTGAAGCAATGATTCTCTTCAGTTAGCTTTTGAGATTCTTTTCCCATCTGGCAAATTTGGCTTTTTAAGACATTCTTGTCCTCATTGGCTTCTTGAGCCTCTTTTGCCATTTGAGTTAGTCTATTTTTAAGGTGTTATTTTCTTCAGTCAGGTTGTTGACTCTCATTTCATAATTTTCTTGCATCATTTTCATTTCTCTTCCCAATTTTTCCTCCACTTCTCTTATTTGGTTTTCAAAATCCTTCTTAAGCTCCTCTATGGCCTGTAACCATCTCATATTTTTCTTGGAAACTTTTGGTGCAGGAGTTCTGACTTTGCTGCCTACCTCCTGTTCCATGCTTTTATCCTTTTTGTCCCCAAAATAGGAGTGTAAAGTCGCATTGCTGTGCTTGCTTTGCTTCCTTTGCTTGCTCATGTTGCCACTCAATTACTTAACTTTTGAGGTTTTTGCCACAATAGAACTCTGCTACCAGAAAGGGGAGCTTTGTCCCAAATAGCTGGGTTTTCTCAGCTGCTGGAGCTATTAGTTGGCTGCCCTCTCTGAAGCCTCTACACACTCTGGCACACTGGTCATGCACACCAGGCTCTCCACCCTAGACAGTGAACCAGATCTAAGCAGGTTAAAACAAGAGTGATTACCCCTCAGGCTGGTTGCTTGGTCCCCCTACAATCTTCAGGCCAGGAGCTCTGAAGCAGCCATGTGGCAGTGGCTGCACAGAGCCTCAGCCACTTCTAACCCTGGGGGCAAATGCTGGACTGCACTCCCCAATTCCCTGTTCCTGCAAAATCTACACTGACCTCTCACTTTGTCTTTGGCATCTATGGGTTGATAATTCTGGAAACTGCCATAGTTTCTGGTGATCTGAAGTCCCTCCAGCCAGTGGCTGCTTGTGGCTGCCCTGAGGCTAAAACCCCTGGCTCACGTGGGTCTGAGCTGGCTCCCAGAGCACTGTTCTGGCCCCTTCCTGCCAGCCTGCTGGGCTGTCTTCAGTGGGAAGTTAGCTTCTCTCTGTCATTTTGTGGGTTATGTAGCTCCAAAGTTTGTTTAGAGTCATTTTTTACATGAATTGGAGGAGGTGGAAGTGGGAGCTGTGTGGAAGTCCTGTTTCTACTCCACCATCTTGGCTCTGTCCCCCTCTTATTTGGTTTTCAAAATCCTTCTTAAGGTCCTCTATGAACTGTAACTAGTTCATATTTTTCTTAGAAGCATTTGGTGAAGGAGTTCTGACTTCGTTGTCTTCCTGCATTCCATGCTTTGATCCTTTTTGTCCCCCAAAAAGGAATCCAAAGTGGGATTGCTATGCTTGCTTTGCTTCCTCTGCTTGCTCATATTGTCACTCAATTACTTGACTTTTGAGCTTTTTGCCACAATAGAACTTTGCTACCAGAGAGGGCAGCTTTGTCCCAAGCACTGGGGTTTTCACAGCTGTTGGAGCTAGTAGTTGGCTGCCCTCTCTGAAGCCTCCACACACTGGTTCACTGGTCACACACCCCAGGACCTCCACCCCAGACAACAATCCAGATCCAAGCAGGTTAAAGCAAGAGTGATTACCCTTCAAGATGTTTTCTTTGTCCCCCTACAATCTGCAGGCCAGGACCTGTAGCTATGCGTCCGTGGCTACTGCACCTCAACCACTTCTCTCTCCAGGGACAGAGGCTGGACCACACTCCTGGACTCTCTGTTTCCAAAGTTTACACTTACCTCTCACTTTGTCTTTGGCATTTATGGGTTGATAAATCTGGAAACTGCCACAGCTGCTGGTGATCTACTCTCCCGATGTCCCTCTAACCTCAGCTAGTCGGGCCACCCTGAGGTTAAAACCAAGGGCTCACTAGGGGCTGGGCTCTGCTCCCAGTGGGCTGAAATGAACTCTTCCTGTCTGTCTGATGGGCTGTCTTCAGCCAGAGATTTGTTTCTCTCTGTCACTTTGTGGGTTCTTTAGCCCTAGAGTTTGTTTAGAGTCATTTTTATAGGTATTTGAGGTGGTTATGGGGGGAGCACAGGGAGTTTTCCTGCTTCTACACCACCATCTTGGCTCTGCCCCCTATATCTTCTTAATGCACAATGTTACACTGCTCTCTTTTATCCATTTTGTCCTTTTTGAATAAGGGATAGACATCATTCCAGCCCTGATCATGGGACCTATTCCTACCAAATTATGTTGATGGGGTAAAATTTCTCTCTGCATTAGACCTGCTAATTTACCCTGCTTGTCCCATATAATGTGCATTTATGCATAGACATGTGAGCATTTACATATAGCTATAGGTTTTATTCTTGGATCCTTTCTTGGTTTTTTTTTTCTCTGTTGAATTACTCAAAATTTCTATTGCTTTTCTTCTTTCTACCTTGTCATTACTTTCTATGGTATCTAGTTTGGTGAATATATGAAGGCAATTTTCTCTACCAACTTCCCTCTATTTTCAATTTAAAGTCCTTTTGATTAGATTTTTAAAATTCCAAGCAAATACATTTTTATCCTTGTTATGTGACCTACATCCTTAGCCAAGTACCTGTCATTCAAGTATTTTAAACTGTTGTCCAGAAATCAAAATTCCGTTCCCAAACAACATTTTAATAATTAATAATATTTTATTTTCCCCAGTTGCATGTAAAAACAACTTTTAACATTTGTTTCTTAAAATGTGAGTTCTAAATTCTCTCCCTCCCTCCTTTCTCCCTTCCTGGAGATGGTAAGCAATTTGATATAGGTTATATATATGCAATCATGCAAAACATTTCCATATTAGTCTTGCAAGAAACATTTTCCTAACTAGCTGGTCATTTCCCAAATGTAGATTTCTCCTCTGAAATCCTATGTCTGCTTAAATCCTTTGAAAAAAATCAGGACTTCATAATCCTTAGTGCCTTTTCCTTTTTACCATTTCCTTCTGATTAAAACATGCTGATACTACAGGTATCATGAGTAAGTGGTGGTTTGATAAGACACAGAATTGCAGACATAGAGAGTCAGAAGGGTCCTTAGCAGCCATCTAGTCCAATGCACACATTAAAGGAATCTTTATTATAACATCCTCAACAAAATGGTCAATCCAGTCTCAGCTTGACAATTCTGCATTCCAAGGCAGCCCACCATATCTTCAGACAGGCTAATGGTTCGGAAGTTTTTCCTGCCTTCAAGCTGGAACTGACTGCTTCACAACTTCCACCCATTGTTCTCTGGTGCTGTTTTCTGGAACTAAACAGAAGAGGGATTACTCTTCCACATGACAGCCTTTCAGATCCACGCTAAACTTTCCTGGTTCCTTTAACTTTTAGAGCATGGCAAGGAGCTACGTGGTGTAATAGAAAATGCTGACCTTAGTTCAGGGATCATGGGATTTGGATTAGGAATCTTAACAATTTTTCAATCTAATCTCATCACTTTCTACATGTGGAAACTGAGGCCCTGAGAGAGGGAGGGACTCCCCCAAGATCCTATCACTAATGGCAGAATGGGGACAAAAGTCTAGGTCCTCTCATTCTAAATCTAGTGTTCTTAGCACTCCACTGGGTTCTAGATCTTGTTTTGTCAGTATATCCAGCTTGGGTTCTCTCAGAAGATCTCTAGATAGCAGAGAAAGTCTGTGCCATGGGAGCAAGAAAGTCCAAGTCCCTTTCCGCTTATTCCCTATGAGCTTCCACCTGAAATTCTGTGAGGTGGTAGCAGCTAGGAAACCAAACAATGACCTGTGCCCTGGACCATGTCCCAGTCACTATCATGCAATTGAAATGTAATAGGCACACTAAGATCTCAGTCATCCAGACCAGGCTACTGAGAAGGTAGCCCTGAGATCCTTAGGTTTGCCCCTCAACTCTGTTTGGACACTTTTTCTTGGTGAGAATAATGTGCAGTACACAGGCATGAAGAGTATAAATTGAGTTACCAATGATATTCACATGTCTGCTCTTTCTGCCTTGTTCCTCAATCTGGTTATGTACCAACTTCTGTACCAGTGTATGGTGGTATTCAGTTGTGGGAAATGTATTAATCACAAAATAACAATAAATCTCTAGCTTTAAAATAAGAGAGAGAGAGAGATCCTTAGATAAATGGAATGGCCTTTCTTGTCCCTGGTCTCACACTCCTGACTCAAGGCTCAGGACTGGGTTGATCCTACCATTCTCTGGCTATAAAAGCATCATGGAGGATAGGAAGAGTTACTGAAATGTTAGATAACCTTATCCTTTCACCAGCAGCCTGAAGCCAATGGGGAAAACTTTGTACTGTTTTTCTTTGGACTTAACTATAGACCATTACCATTGGGCAGGCAGCTGGATCAAGCAGTCAATTGTGTAGGGCTCTGGGGATGTGAATATAAAAGTGAGACAGTCACTGCTCTCAGGGAACTTACATTCTACTGGGGAAGACATAGTCTATTCATAGATTAGTTAATACAAGATACATGTGGAATAAATACCAGGTGATTTGGGGCAAGAGGGGGGTTGGGGAATAGACTGTTGTGTATGGGTAACAGGAAGAAGGCAGTTTGACTGTAACAGAGAGAGAATTATGTCTAATCAGCTTGGAAATATAGACTGAGACCAGCTTTTAAAGTGCTTCAATGCCAAAATGATCCTAGAAGTAATAAGGAAAAATAATGAAACTTTTTCAGCACATCGGTGATAGTCAGATTTGTGTTTGAGGAGTAGTAGACTAGAAGCTGGGAAGTGAATTAAATCACCTATGTTCCATACCCAAATTCTTCTGGGTTGTTTTGGTGTCCAGGGCATTGAGAGGTGGGGAAGGGAAGAGAGGAGAAGGAAGTTTAGCTTTTGTTTTTCATTTTAAGTTATTTTTTTTCCCAAATAATGCAAATTCATCATCTCTCCCTCCTGCCTCCCCAAGTGAAAAGCAAAACCCTTGCAACAAATACGTATTCCATTTGCATTCCCTCTGCCCAATTAGAAAACAGAGGTCCCCATTCCTTAAACAGTGTGAATTTGGAGGAAGCATCTAGGACTCATTGACTGGAGAGAGAGGCTAATGGCTAACATTAGCTATTGTTTATAAAGCAAGTGAAGGTTTACAACTTTAATTTATCCAATTTATATATTTCTTCACTTGATATTAACAGCAGCCCTGTGAGGTGGGAGCTGTTAGTAGCCCTGTTCACAGATGAGGCTAAGTGATTTGCCTAGGGTCATGCAGTTAATAAATATCTGAGAAAGGTTTGGAACTCAGGTCTCCCTGACTCCAGTTCCGGCTCTCCACTGCACCATGTAGCCAGCATTGAATGCCAATAGACTGACCGGTGTAGTAATCTGAGCTTGGTGGGGAGTGGAAAGAACACTCAATCTTCGGTCAGAGGATCTGGGTTTGAATTTGGCTCTGTTCCATACCTAGTCGTTTGCTCCTAAATACTTGTTTTCCTCTCTCTGGTCCTTAGATTACTTCTCTGTAAAATGAGTGGGTTGGACAAGCTCTTGCTGAGATCCTTTCTAGCTCGGGAACTGAAGCCATTCAGGAAGGTTTCGATGTCCCCACGTAGTGGCAGTGGCAAGCCTGGTCATTAGTGCCAGGCAGCCAATACTTTGCCCTTTCAGGGCCCGAAGGCTGTGTGACTTCTTATTGTACCAGTCCCACAAATTGTTGACAATGTGCTGATTGCATTTAGTGCACATTTTAAAAAAGTTTTAAAATCACATTTTCTTTGTGGTTGGCTATCTGCCCTTTGCCTGTTCACCCATATTATAGAAATGTGTGGTTTCTGCTACAGACCTTTGACTTGTGTTTCTCCACCTCTGGCCCAGTCCTGCTGGGTGTAGGCTGTGTTTAATTGCCCTTGGCTAAGCACCTCCTTCTCCTTCCTCTTCCTTCAGCTCCCAACAGGACTGAAGTTGGGGAAAGGAGCATTTGGGATAGAAGATAGGATGGCAGCCACCAACCGTGGTGGGGATGGGACCTCAGGGAACACAAGGACCTGGGCCAGCATGGCTGGGAGCACATGGCTGTGTTGTGGGGTGGTCATTGCATCTTTTCAGCCTCCCCCTTCCTACTCCATGGAGTAATGCCATTAAGTTATCCTTCTACTTCCTTTCCAGCCTCAGCCTCCGGCGTTCATAAGCTCACAGATTTAGAGGTAGGAGGAAGCTCAGTGCTTCTTTCTTCAATGCAACTTTCTTATTTTACAGATGAGAAAAAATAAGCCCCAGGTGATATTAAGTGACTTGGTCAAGGTCACAAGTAACAGAACTGATATTTGAAGCTGGATCGTCTGTCTCCAAATGCTGCATTCTTTCTACTACCTAACCTTCCTACACAGTGTTTCCAGAAGATGCATGTAGCCTAGGGGCTTAGTGAATGCTTGTGTGGAAGAAATAAGATCCCAGGTAGGAGAGAGGATGAACCAAACCTAGACCCATTTTAGCAAAGTGGGGGGGGGTCTCGTCTTTATTTCACTCTCTGTCTTACTTCACCTTTATTTCCTCCCCTTCTACCCTTTCCTTCTGACTGAAGAAGAAAGCTATAGAGGGGTGGCCCTTGTGTATCTGTTCCTGCCACCAGCCATTTCCTAATGCAGCCTTTGTGTCCCCTCTCTTCCCTCAGCTCATTAGCTGCAAGAATATAAACTCTTTGACTTTTTCTGAGCCTGTTGTCATTGAAGGATGGCAGTAGGCTTTGGTAGAAGGAAGTACCCCTGCCAGCAAAATCACAGCTACTCAGAGGATTGAAGCATGATTCACTTCCCATCCTGTTATAGACTTAAATGTCTACACATTGTCACCTTCTCCATATCCTCTTGGAATCTTGTGTATTTGATTTGATTTGATGCATTTAAAAGCATTCTCCTGAGAAGGGGTTCATAGGTTTCATCAGATTGCCAGAGGGGTCTGGGACATGGAGAAGATGAAGAAGACCTGGCTGAGTACACTGAAGAAGTCTCAGAATTTGGAGTCAGAGCACCTGGGTCAAGCCCTGGATTGGCCAGTTTCTGCTCATGTGACCTTGGCTAAGTCATTTAACCTTTGCCTCTGAGTTCTCTTCCATCTCTAAATCTATGGCAGCAGGACAGGGGGTAGGAGGTCAGTAGGAGGAGATGTCTCATGGAGTGGAGATCTCTAGTGCACCCCTATGCTTAGCACCCCTGCCCTCTCGCTGCAGTATGGCAACCCTTTGTTATGGGAGTCAAGTCTTTGTTAAAATTGGTCTCTTTCATTTCTATGATGGTGGGCCAGGGCACATGTGGCCAATAGGCAGAGATGCTCAGAATGATGGAAAATTCAGTTTGCACAAGCTTAGCTTCCCTGCCCTCTCACTGCAGTGGGCTAACTTCTAATTCTCTTCTTGAGATAATCCTTCACTTGGTCCAGTTTTTGTTCTTGGCTTTGGTGGCAGAAGCTTTCCCATCTGGCCATTCGGCTGCCTCTGCCTACTTCATCTGGAGTTTCTGATATGGTTCTGAGGGTTGGGACCAGATGAGAGGTTCCAATCTGGAAAACCATTCAAGCCCCAGGGACCCTGAGGCTCCTGAGCTCGGATATCCTGAGTCATCAAGGGGAGTTCCGTGCTGCAGGCTGGAACAATGGCTTAGCTCTTGGAGTATCACAGGGGGCCTGTCCTGGCTGTGAGAAACTCTCAGGGCTGGATGAAGGGGTGGAGTTTCCGTGTTACCTGGAAACTCTTTGACCATGGGAGGGCTGCTGGGCTGAACCTGACTAAAACCCAGGCAGATGTTTATTCTCTTTTCTATGGAAATAAATGAGATGGGAAAATATTGTAAACATTAAAAGAGATCTAGTGATGAAAAAGGCAGCCAGGTACTCAGCATGTAGAGCACTGGGCCTGGAATAAAGAAGACCTGAGTTCAAATCCAGCCTCAGACACTTACTAGCTGTGTGACCCTGGGCAAGTTACTTAACCTCTGTTTGCCTTAATCCACTGGAAAAGGAAATGGCAAACCACTCCAGTATCTTTGCCAAGAAAACCCCAGGGACAGTATGGTCCACGGGATTACAAAAAAAAAAACAGACACAAATAAATGAAAAGTGATGAAGAAAGATGCTTGTGAGCTTTGCATGACCAATCAGAAGGTGTGGCTCTGAGGCGGGGGGGGGGGTACATCCTCCCCCATGCAGGGCTAATTCATCCCCATGTAGGAATCCCTTGTGTTGACATTCTTGATGAGGGTGACCAATTCATTAGTCATCCCCCTTGTCCTACAAAATGCAGCAGGTGCTGCTAGGAGCTCCTGGGGATGGCGGTGCTCACCCTCATCCACAGTCTGGCCCAGTCTGCCTCTCCATTGGGATCTCTCACCCCCACTCCCTTAGAGCCTTGCCCTAGAGTCAGCTTGGTCTTTTCACTGACCCCAGATCCTAAGGGGACACTTACATTTTAAAGGACTTTTTCAGTGGTGATATTTTATTCATTTTAACCATTTTAGATGGAAATCATTCTCCACTTTCCTGAATTTTTTTTACCACTATTATTGCCTTTTAAAAAATACAAGTCATACCCCCTTTGATACTTTCCCCTCATCAAGTAACCTTTCTTTGTAACAAAGAAAACCATTAAAGTAAAACCAATCGACATGGCGACCATGTCTATACCATGTTCCAGCTCATGTGTGGGGAGCCTGTAGCCTTGAGACTGCATGTGACCTTCTAGGTCCTCAAGTTCATTCATTCAAAGGGCTTGACTTGAGGACCTAGAGGGCCACCTGTTTCAGGTCAATAGCCTCCTCTTCTCTTTTCTCTCTACTAACAGTGACTATCACTTTTATCATGTTTTGTAGTGTTTGTAAAGCTTGTGCTATCTTATTTGATCCTCAGAGCAGCCCTATGAATGAAGTAGATGCTGTTATAAGCCCCTTTTATGGATAAGGAGACTAAAGCTGAGAAATAATTTAAATGACCTGCCCAGGGTCATACAGCAAGTGTCTGAAGCAGGATTTGAACTCAGGTCTTCCTGATTCATGAACTTGATCTCCCGTGCCACCTTGCTTTTCTACTAAAAGGTGAAAGCCATGTTTCATTATCAGTTCTCCATGATTGAGACTGTTCATTACAATTCATCATTCCAGTGTTTTTAAATTGTCATCATTTACTACCCTGTGCTCAGTGAGTGCGTTCTTCATTCTGTATCGCTTCTTCAAAGTCTTTCTGTTTCTCTCAATTCCTCAATGTCTTTGTCTCTCCCAGCACAATCATATTCTATTACATTGATGTTCCACAATTTGCACAGCCATCCCTTAATCGATGGGCACCTATTTTCCTTCCAGTTTGGGGTATTTTTTTTTTTGCTACTGTGGAGAGTGCTGCTATGAATATTTCATTATATCTAAGAACTTTATTTCTGTCATTAATCTCCTAGGGTATATGCCTAGTAATGAGATCAATGGAGCAAAAGGTATGGACAGCTTGGTGACTTTATGCACATTCTTCCAAACTGTTTCCCAGAATGGTTGGACCAATTTGCAGCTCTATCCATGGTGCATTTGCATTTCTGCATTAATTACTGCAGTATGGTACATAAATATTGGACTTTGAGTCAGGAGACCTGGGTTGAATCTTACCTAAGATACTTACCAATATGTATGACTGAGCAGGTAACAGTCTTGCAGGCCCTCATTTTTTTTTATCTGCAAAACTGGATAGTTATGTCTCTATTATCTACTTCATAGGGTTGTTGTGAGGGAAGTACCCAAGTATTATTGAAAAAAAAAAGGTGTTTCGCTGTCTGGCATTGTTAGTTCCCATTTGGGGTGCATACCCAGTCAATCCAAAAGTTTTAGTAAGTTCCTACTAAGTGTCAGGTACTATATTAAGTGCTAAAGGGATGTAATGATAAAAATCTCCTCAAGTAGCTTAAATTATATTAAGGGATATAACCTGTACATGTAAAAGTAAACACAGAATGTATGCAAGGTAAATGTAATTTCTGAGGAGGGGAAACCCCGAGCAACTGGGGGATCAGGAAAAGCCTCATGTAGGTAGTGGTGCTTGATCTGAGCTTTGAAGGGAGCCAGGGATTCTATAAAAGGGAGGCAAGAAAGGGTGCATTCTATGGATGGGGTGGAGTGGGGGCTATAGCCTGTGTAAAGGTATGGAGGTGGGAGATGAATGTTATGTATGAGGAACAGCAAGGAGGTTGTAAGTGAACAGAAAGTAATGTGTTATTAACCAAGAAAAATAGGATGGACCCAGATGGAGAAAGGTTTTAGATGCCAAACAGAGGAATTGATATTTTAATTTAGTGCTATTAGGGAGAGTGACTGAAGCTTCCTGAGTAGGGAAATCACATAGTTAAACCCATGCTTTCTAAGTATCATTTTGGCATGTGTGTGGAGGATAGTTTGGAGAGATGAGAGACAGGGGAGGGGCTCCAATTAGAAGAAGATTTAGTCATTCAGGTAGGAGGTGATGAGGGCTTGAGCCAGGGTGGTGGCCATGTGAGTTGAGAAAAAGGGATGAAGGTGAGTGATAATTCGAAGGAAGAATCAGTAAGACTTGGCAATTGAACGGGTGAGGGAGACTGAAGATTTGAGAATGGCTCCTAGGAGCCATTGAACTGGGGAAAAGAAGGGTGGTGGTACTCTTTGTAGAAATGGGGAAATTAGGGGTGGCTAGGTGACTCAGTGAATACAGCACCAGCCCTGGAGTCAGGAGGACCTGAGTTCAAATCTGGCCTCAGACACTTAACACACAACTAGCCATGTGACCTTGGGCAAGTCACTTAACCCCAATTGTCCTACCTTCTCCCCTCCAAAAAAGCAAGCAAACAAACAAAAAGAAATGGAAAAATTAAAAAGAAGGATGGGCTTTGGGAGAAAAATAGTGAGTTATATTTTGGAGATGTTGGATTTGAAGTGCTTATGGGAGATCCAGTTGGAACTGTCCATTAGGTACTACAGGATTAGAACTCAGGAAAAAGACTATTGTGATCATAGTCTTCTACATAAAGATGAGAACCGACTCTAGGGGGCTGATGAGATCAGAGAGAAGAAAGAGACAGTTCCTTGCAGTACACCCACATTCCTCAAAGAAGACTGAAAAGCAGAGGTCAGATAGGAGAACTGAGAAAGCAGCTTCATGGAAACTCACAGGAAAGAGTAAACAGGAGGAGACCACAGTCAACAGTGTCAAATATTGCAGACAGGTCAAGAATAATAAAGACTGAGAAAAGCTCAATAGATTTGACAATTATGAGATCAATGATTACTTCAGAGAAAACTTTCAGTTGAATGATGAGGTCAGAAGCCAGCTTACAAGGGGGTGAGAAGTGAGTGAGAGGAAAGGAAGTGAGGATAGATAGCTCTTTTTTAAATTGACTTTGAAAGGAAAGAGATATGATGATGTCTTGAGAGGCTGGAAGGGTCAAATGAAGTTTTTTTTTAAGGATAAGGGAGAATGGGGAGAGCAGGGCAATTTGTAGACAGTGGAGAAGAAGCCTGTAGATAGAGACTGAGGATTAGGAAGAGGAGAAATGATGGTGAGCGTAATCTGCTGGAGGGCATGGAAGGGGCTGAGAAGAAGGGTAAAAGAAATGAGGTTGCTTTGGCTAGAAGAGCTGTCTCTTTATTAGAGAATGGGATTAAGTAGGAGAAAATTGGAGATGACATCAAGGGGTTTTAAGATTTAAAATAGAAGGGAAGTAGGAGCTCATGGCTAATGGATATTTTGTTTCCCAGTAAACTATGAGACAAAATTCGTTTATGAAAGGAAAGGGTGAGGAGAATGGCAGGGAAGGTTTGGGGAGAGAAGAGAAGGGTTGGAACAGTTACTGTGGAGAATGGGATGGAGAGTTGATTAGGGAAAAGTAAAACGATTGTTTTGGGGTAATGAGGACTGAATTGTGCTTAGATAATATAAATTTATAGTGAATCCAGTCAGCATGGTTGTATGACCCCTTCCACCCCTCTGCTTAGCAGAATGTGAATAGGAGGAGAGGAGACTGATGGTGGGGGGTCATCCAGGGTAGAGTTTGACAAAGCATTAGCAGTGATTGCACCAGGGGCAAGATGTGTGTGTGTGTATGATAATATAAATATAGAATAAATAAAATAAAAATAGGATGAATAAATATTAAAAATACAAAAATAGCTATATATAGGATAATATAAAATTGAACTGGTTAAGTAACTATAGGGTCAAGAAGGAGAAGAAAGAAAGGTGAAAGCAAAATACGTAGGAGGGCCTGGAGAGCACTGACGGAAGAATAGGTTTAGTCCTAGGGGGTTCGCACCTATCAGGGAGTGACTAACCAAGTGGGGCATAGAAATGTAATGGAATATTGTTGTGCCATGAGAAATGACGAAATGGACAGTTTCAGAGGAAACAAGGAAGACCTCAGTGATCTGTGGCAGAGTGAAATGAGCAGAGCTGGGAGAACAATTTACAAAATGACAACAATATTATAGAGAAAAACAGCTTTGAAAGACTATAGAAGTGTGATGAATGCAATCATAAAACACAAGTCCAGAGGCCCGAAGAGAAATTATATCATTCAGCCCCTTCTAAAGAGGTGAAACACGCATTTTTGGACATGGCCAGTGGGAGAATTTGTTTTGCTGGACTTGGCATGTTTGTTATGATGGTATTTTTATTATTCATTGGGGGAGGGCAGTGGGAGAAACGATAAATGTTTGTAAAAATAAATTCATAATTTCTGAAAATAATAGTTTTACTCCAAAAGACTCATGATGGAAAAGGCTATCTCCATCCAGAGAAAGAATTACAGAGTCTGAATGCAGAATGAAGCAAACTATTTGCTTTCTCTCTTTTTTGTTTTTGTTTCCTTCTTTCTTGTGGTTCATTCCATTGACTATAATTCTTCTTTACAACTTGACTATTGTGAAAATATGTTTAATATGAAGGTATATGTAGAACCTGTATAAGATTACATGCCATCTTGGGGGAGTAGGTGGGAGGAGAGGGAGGGGGAAAAGTTTGGAACTCAAAAACTTGTACAATTGAATGTTAAAAACTAAAAATAAATTAAAAAAAAAGAAAAACTAGTTTTAGAAGAAATGGCTCATAAGGAGGTATGGAGTGATGGGAGATTATGGCTGGATTGAGGAATTTCGAAATTCTTGGTCCTGGAAGTGGGACATTTGTGGATTATGGTAAAATAAAGGATGTGACTTTCTGAATGTGGTCAAGAGAGAGAGTAAAGGAAACTAAAGAGGCCATGGTGTTTGGGGGCAATACTGACACCAATAGGCATGTCTATGTCCCCTGGTAGAATGGTAGCAATTGGGTTGGAGATGAAGGCTGTGAGCCAGACACTGAATTCCTTGAGAGGCCAGGGAAGTGATATCAGTCAATAACTGCTGCCGGGTTCTTATTTGGATGATATATTTTCATAGACCAAACCTAACAAGGGAAAAAACAGTTGCAGAGTGATGGCAACATGAGGGTCTGAAGATGACATTGGAAAGCCAGGAGCATATCTTGACCCTGCAACTGGACTGCGATTTTTTAGAAGGACTGGACTTCATCTTTTTTTTGTATTTAATTATCCAATGACTAGTATAATCTAGGGCAGCCAGGTGACTCAGTGGATAGAGTATCTGACTTGGAGTCAGGAAGACCCAAGTTCAAATGTGGCCTCAGATACTTACTAGCTGTGTGACCCTGGGCAAGTCATTTAAATCTTTTTGCCTCAGTTTCCACATCTGTAAAATGAGTTGGAGAAGGAAATAACAAAGCACTTTAGTATGTTTGCCAAGAAAACCTGAAATGGGATCACCAAGAGTCATAAATGACTGAAACCACTCAACCACAAAGTATGTAGTCTAGAAGTGGGGAACTTGTGGCCTCTAGGCCGCTCATGGCCCTCTAGGTCCTCAAGTGTAGCCCTTTAGCTGCATCCAAACCTCATAGGACAAATCCCCTTCAGAAAAGGATTTGTTCCATAAAACTTGAACTCAGTCAAAAGGCCACACTTGAGGACCTAGAAGGTCACATATGGCCTCGAGGTCACACCTTCCCTACCCCTAATTATAGTCAGTCCTCAGTAAATAGTTGATTGATCGAAGCAGCCAACTCTTTTAAAAACTCTGGCCCTACTCCTCCAGGTGTTTGTACTCTGAGGGTTTCCTGTGAGATTGGGGTTTAGAGGCAAACATCTGTGGGATGAACAGAGATGATTAACATCTGTACCTAAGACTAGCCCTTTGGTAAAAGGAAAAAGTGGACTTAGATGCTGTAAAGGCTGATTGGTTCAGCTCTCATAGAAGAAAATTAAACTAAGTTCAAGCATGCCTTAAATTCAGTAGGTCCCATTTTACTTGCCTGTTTCTGTTTACAAAAGGGTGTGTACATAAAGTCAACTATCCCTAATGTCAGAGGCTTAGACTAGAATCCAATGCTCCAGACTCCCTTTCACCATTCCTTCTCTGCACTAGCTTAGTTCCAAGGTGCCCCTAGGTAAACTTAGGCAATCTACTCAACCACTTTCAGCCTCAGTTTCCTCATCCGTAAAATGGAGATAAAAACAGCACTTATCTTTCAGGATTGTGGTGAGGATCGAATGAAATAATAAATGTAAAGTACTTTGTAAACCTTAAAATGCTACATAAATGCTAGTTTTTATTATTGGGAGACAGCAGGGGTTGAAAAAGTGAAGGTTTTGCTGAAGCCCTGACTAGAGGCATGAAGATGCAGAAAGTACGGTAGGAGAGTTTGCTGTGCCTGAAGAGAGAGGGATGAGAGTTAGAGACCAGCTGCTGCTCAGGACAGAGAGAGGTCAAGCTATCCCCTGGGAACCATGCCATTTGCTCCAGCTCTGCCTGCTGAGAAAATCTCTGGGAGCAGCGAAGAGGGAAGCTCTGACTGTGGCTCATCCCAGCCCTTCTGTTACCTGAAGCTCCAATCCCTCCTGCAACCTTTGCCTGTCAGAGTGGATGAGCCAATGAGACCAGGAATCTCATAGCACCAGCCATTATTGTCTTTGACCCTAGTATAATTCCTGGCACATAGTAGGTGCTTAATAATTCTTTAAAAATTTGAATCAGAACAGAAATCGGAAAGGGCTCTGGTCTTGAATCTGTCCCTTAGTAGATCTGGGATCCGGAGCTAGTCACACACTATGACTGAGCCTGTCTTAACTCATCGAAGACAATGGGTAATGATATTGTACAGTGCTACCCCATCTCTCATGATTACTGTGAGGAAAAGGAATTTGAAAGACTGAAAAGTGCCCCCTTAGGTATTACTAGGAGACCATAGATCATCTGGGAGAGACCTTTGAGCCATCTAGCCTGACCCCTTATTTTAGAGGTGAGGAAAAGGAAGCCCAGAGAGGTTGAGTTACTTGCCACAGGTAACACAGGCTGATGAGGAATAAAGCCAGGATTCAGGCTCAGCTCTTCTAGCTCCTAATTAGGCATGCCATCCACAATGGTTTTGCCATCTTCATTAGAGGCAAGTTGGTAGGGTGGAGCACATTAATGGCCTGGCAAATTGGCTGCTAGACCTGGGTTCAGAATTGTTCTCCCTCACTAGTTGTGTGACTGTGGACAAATCACTAAGCTCTCTGAGCCTCAGTTTCCGCATCTGTTAAATCAGGACCTACAATACTTGTCCCACATATCTCGTAGGGTTGTTGTGAAGTTCATATTGCCATGATGTGTGCAAAGTCCTTCGAAAACTTAAAATTCCATCTAAGTATTAGTTATCATTGCTATTATTTGGAGAAAAATAGCATGAAGCAGAAGTAAGTTGTAGCATTGCTATCCATAAGAATGAGGAAGTTGGGTGCCATGTGCGACAGGCGGGGAGGCAGCGACTTGCCAGGCCAGAGTTCTTTCCTGTGTTCTCATGGACTCCTCGACTTGTTTTTAGCTTCTCCCCCATACCCTCCTCACTAGAGCTCTAGAAGCCTCTGGGCGACTCATTTTGACCTCTTGAGAGCCCAGAGAAGGACTCAGTTTCTGACTCTAAATGGATATCTGTATGTGGACATATGCATCTGTGCTTATAGCATGTATATTTATGTACAGCCAGTACTCATATGTAAAGCTCATATACATACATTCTGTATTACCCCATCCCTACCCTACCAATAACATGGAAGTCACTGTTTTTGTCCTTGAACCCTAGTGCGTCCCATAGGGCCTGGCACATAGAAAGCCCTTAATAGGGGCGGCTAAGTGGTGCAGTGAATAGAGCACCAACCCTGGAGTCAGGAAGACCTGAATTCAAATGTGGCCTCAGACACTTAACACTTACTAGCCGTGTGACCTTGGTCAGGTCACCTAACCCCAGTTGCCTTGCTTTCCCCCCTCCAAAAAGCAAAAAAAAAAAAGTCCTTAATACATGCTTACTGAATGAATGAATATGCATAGGGTGGTGAATAGAAGAGCTTATTCTTTGGGGTTCTCTCTGTGGAGAGGAGCACTCCCTGGTGGGCTGCCCCACACAGCAAGGGTACCACATCATTCTCCTTTTGTATCTCAGGGTTTGGGGCAGGCTCCATTGAGGTGATCAAACATGGTGCCGCAGGACATCACCCAGTCAGTAACCATTTAGTAAGTTCTTTTTATGTGTCAGGCCCTTTCCTAGGTGCAGAGAATACAGAGAAAAGTCAAATTCCTTTCCCTGAAGAAACTGGTGTCCTACCCCAACAGAAAAATCTATCCCTATGGGCCTTGATACAGAATAGATACCAGGAAGTTTTTACTTGGGCGAGGCACTACAGGAGTAGGGAGTGAGAATGAGGTAAGACCTCATGTAGAAGGTTGTGCTTGAGCAAGGACTTAGAGGAAACTGGGAATTCTACAAGGCAGAGGGGAGAGGAGTGTCGGTTCTAGGCATGGGGCCATCCAGTGAGTGCAAAGGCACCAAGAGGGAAGATGGAGGGGCCTGTATGAGGAGCAGTCAGAAAGCCAGGAGCTCTGGTCTGGGCTGTGAATAAAAGGGAGAAATACATCACAGGGATGCAAAAGTATGTGGAGGCCAGGTTTTGAAAAGCTTTGAATGCCAAAACAGTACAGAAAGGGGGTGGTCAGGGCAGTTTTCCTTGCAGAGGCTCATCCCCAAAGGCAGCCTCTCCAGAGGGATCCTGAGAATGACAAGCCATGGGCCAGAGCCTCCAAGGGCTCAAGCCCCTTCTCTTTCTGTCCCACCCCACTTCCACTTCCACTTCCATGAATATAAATGAATTTCGATCAATTCAATAAGCATTAAGTACTTACTTAAAGGTACCTACTAGGTGTTACCCAACATAAGGAAAGAAAAAGGAATTCCTCACCCTTAAGGAAAGTACATGCTTCTGGGGATATAACATGCATGAATTAAGGAAATGTTAATCTACAGATAGTAACAACAAACTTACTTGGGGGTAGAGAAATAAATATTTGTTTAGTCATTTTCCGTTGTGTTAGACTCTGTGTTCAACTTGACCCACTTGAAGTTTTCTTGGTAGAGACACTGGGGTGGTTTGTCATTTCCTTCTCCAGCTCATTTTACAGATGAGGAAACTGAGGCAGACAGGGTTAAGTGACTCGCCCAGGATCACACAGCTAGTAAGTGCCTGAGGCCATACTTGAACTCAGCAGGATGTGTCTTCCTGACTCCAGTAAGCATCTGCTTTGTAACTGACACCATGCTCCCTTCCTAGACTCTCCCAAGGAAGAGCCTCCATCTGCCATTGCTCATTCGTACTCAAACAAAGCTGCCAAGAACTAGTTGTGGGAACATTATCAGATCATTTTCCTTCCCTAACCCTCAGTCTCCTCATCTGTAAATTGGGGATGCTGGACTAATGTTCTCTAAGATGCCTCCTGGCTTTAACATCCCATTATTTCCAGTTGCTTGGCCCTTCCCCTTCTTTCCCTTCTACCCTCTTCCCCGACTATCCTCCCAGCCTGGCTTCAGCCTTGATCTCTCTATTCCTCTTTCTCATTCTTACCCATCCCCATCACCTCTGATTCTCCTGCTAGTTGCTGATGAGTGGGCTGGGGGGAGGGGGGGAGGCAGTGGTCATTAGGTCATCCAACAATCCTCACCTTTCCCCTTTCTTTATCCTCAGGAAACATGAAGTGCCACATACCCACCAGCCACCTCTTCTTCTGGCTTTTCGTGGTCAACTCTGGATGCTGGGGTAAGTCTCATCCTTTCTTTGTCTGTGACTGGTCTGAGCTTAAGGAGCAGGCTGATGACCTGAATGGTCAAGAGTTCAGATTGATATGTGATCACACCAGATGGGCATGTCCCGTGACTTCTGGGAATCTATGCATCTTCACCTTGCCATGTCACCTTAAACAAGATGCTAACTGCTGGGTCTCAGCCTTCTCTACAATATGGAGCTAAGAATACCTGTTTTCCCCAAGGACTTGGACTCCAGGGCAAACCAGGAGGGATAGGCAGGTTACTCTTAAGCTCTGAAGGGGAGAGTTGCTTCTGATACAGTGCGTTTCCCTTTTCTCTGGAGCAGATGTGAGCCCCAAAATAATTTTCTCCCATCTGCTGAAAACATCCTCCTCTTGTGAAAGGCCAGATCCTCCTCTTGTGAAAGGCCAGATCCTGCCTCTT